>NC_056730.1:754524344-754541844 GCF_019279795.1 Protopterus annectens | reverse complement strand
ATGCACCACTACACCACTTGAACAGTAGTGGCTGGATAGATAGATAGATAGATAGATAGATAGATAGATAGATAGATAGATAGATAGACAGATAGACAGACAGATAGACAGATAGATAGATAGATAGATAGATAGATAGATAGATAGATAGATAGATAGATAGATAGATAGATAGATAGAAGGCAGACTCTTACCTAGAGTTGAAAGTCAGTGTTTTGGGTGGTCAGTCTTCTGAGTTGTTGGCTTTATCTTCTTGGCTTTTTGAAAGTTGATTAAGTGGGATTTCAGGTTTATAAAGCAGACCCATAAGCGGTAGTGGTGCTGCGGTAGCGTTGTCACCTCACAGTAAGACGCTGTCCGGTTCGATTCTCGGCTAGAGCATCTTCTGCGTGGAGACATGCGTGAATGGGCATAACTTCGTTGAAGGTTGTGCATCAGGACTGGTAACTCTGCAAGTAAAAATCAACTACCAATCATTAGCGGACCGGAGTTCCGCTGTGGCGACCCCTAACCGGGAAAAGCCGAAAGATACAAACAAATATATATATATATATATGTGTGTGTGTGTGTGTGTGTGTGTGTGTGTGTGTGTGTGTGTATATATATATATATATATATATATATATATATATATATATATATATATATATATACTGTATTTCCCCGAATATAAGACCGGGTCTTATACTCTTTCTCCCGCCAAAATACACATTAGGGTTTATTATCATGGGATGCCTTATTTACCCAGACCATACAACAATCTACCTTTATTCATTTATTCATGTACAAAAATCGACATTTATTCTTGTACATAAACTGACATTTATTCTGTTACGGGACAACAGTTCTACATAATGCGTTATGTGTGAGAATTCTACATAAACAGTGCAACAAACATTTCATCTTCAGAATATCTGCACCTTGGCTTTCACAGTTATTCAAATGCAGTCATGTCATCTTCTTCTGGAACATTGTCATAAGTCTCCAACCCCCAAATTTCGGCCTGAATTTCTTGCGACTCCATTTCCTGTAGAACCATTGGCCCCAATCTGTCATGCCTAGCAATAGAGCTCTCCTTAAATGAGCACTGCTTGTCCAAGTAGCCTGCTCGTAGTGCATTGGCAACACAGCTGTCAGTGATTTTATCCCATGAATTCTTCACCCAAGTCACGACCTCTTGCAGGCTAGGCTTCACAAAGTTTCCATGCTAATTTCTCTCCATTCTATTTTCAATATAGTCATTGAGTTCCATGCACGAATGGTCCTTGAATGGCTTGTTTATTGCAATATCAAGAGTCTGGAGATAGGAAGTCATTTCTGCGGGAATCATTATTTGATCTATTCTTGTCTGTGCAAGGAATTTCCTCATTTTTTTTAGCAGAGTGAGCGCTGGCTGAATCCCAGACTAGCAGACCTCTTTCACCACCTCACAAAACAAGTGGCAGCATTATATCAACCCACTTACTTATAACTACTTGTGTGCACCAGGCTTTTTCGGTTTCAAGAATATAAATGCCTGAAACACGTTCAATCTTATCTTTTTTGCCCTTACTAATGATTAGAGGTGGGGTTTTCTTTCCATCTAGATGAATTGCCAAAATACAGGTAGCACGTGCACTCTCGTGACCAGTGGAGGGAATGTAGATTGACAAGGCACCACTCTGATCAATTTTTGTTTGAGATCCTTGGCCCATAAACACTGCAGTTTCATCCATAGCAATCATGTTGGAGAGTTGGTATTTAGAAAAGTCAATGCCATCAACAAAGGACTTGAATGCAAGTGCACGTTTAATAACTTCAGTATCTTCCAGCTTGAACAGTGTTGTTGATCTTAGAGACAGTTTATATCACTGAAGGAAGCCATCCACCCAATGTTGTGATGCTTAGAATTCTTCTGGGGATATTTCTAACTGTGATGCCATTGCAAGGGCAAATGCTTGAATATCAACCCTGTGCACAACCAAAGCCTTTGCTCTCCTGTTAGCAATCCACTCACAGATGATGTCTTCCACCTCAGGAAATAATGGTTGCCGACCTGATCCACACTTGCACTTTTTAGCATTTCCCTCATCGGCCTGTTGACTGAGGTTATATGCTGCATGCCATTTTCAGACCATTTAGAGATCTAACTTTTTCTCTTTGCAGAAAGCCGTCAGATTCTTTCTCTGGGAGTCCTCCACGATTACTTTCTTGTACTCGATGGAATAGCTATTTTATTTTGCACTCATCTTGTCTGGGGGGGTTAATTGAAGACTTATGAGACTGGAGTGGTAACACAAAATGGCACCAGTTAAGAAGAGAAGACACAACCACAGCCGTTCTTTACCAAGTGTGCGTGCTTTACGCGCATTGTCTGTACTTTGACTGATCAAAGTACACCTGCCAGTGTTTATGGGCCATGAATCTCAACCATCAAGTGTGAGTGATGATTAGGGCTACAGTAAGAATTGTGGAGGACTCCCAGGGAAAGAATCTTACGACTTTCTGCAAAGAGAAGAAGTTGGGCGTACGAATGGTCTGAAAATGGTGAGCAGAGTACGAAAACCTCAGTCAACGGGTATCAATAATATTATTTTAGAATTCAAAACGTCCGTCGTGTGTTATTGACGATCTTAACTGGGGCTTATTTTTGGGGTAGGGCTTATATCATGATGACCATGGAAAACCATGCTATAATAGAATTAATTCCAGATGCAGTCATTGCTGCAGATGAGACTCAGCAGAGCCCTCTCAAAATGACAGGTATACTACTGACCTAGTCTGGAAAGGATGCTCTTGAGAAGTGGAATTTCAGATAAGCTTGTATTTGCATATTTGTCATTTTCTTTTGCATCTTCCACATTATGAAATAGTCAGCTCTGTAGTCACAGTTATATGGAATGTATAAACATCCTTGTTAATATAGTGTTGCATTCTCCGTTTGCAGTGATCATACACTGTCCCTGTAAGGAAAGGCATTTTTTCACAAAAGCAGATTTTTGGAATAAAGATCATTAGTTTAAGTTCTAGGAGATTATATCCAGCAGAGCAAAGAGTCAGTCCTAATCTATGACAACCCACTAAATACCTCATTTTCAGCCACTTGCTTTAAATGGAAATCAGAAACAGCAGGGTATCTGAGCATGACTTCAGTCAAGGCTAGCTCATGGCTGACTGCATATACACTTTTATGGCAATTCAGCTCAACAAAAGCATGATTAAACAGGCAGGCCTTGGCCATGGTTGAGGAAGCTGAACTAGTGTTACCATTAGTAACACTCCGCTCAGTAGCCACTGTTTGGTCTTCTCTAAATTACAGTAATATATCAACAAGGACTTGTTAAAAACTCCATAAATATTAAGTTGTCGCTGACTCAGGAAATAGTTTGGGAGGTATCAGAGCTGTTTTGTACTTAGATGTAGCATGTAGTTTCCAAGATTAAGCAGTTAGAGTTCTGTTTCACTATTAAAGCATTATTGAACTTTTATTGAAGGAAGTATAGTAAATATTTATCTTTAATAAGTAGTAATATCATTAATACAGATCCTTTCACTTATTAATGTGCATTTAAGAATGAGGTATTTAAAGGATTAATTCATAGCAGTGACTGTCAGGATTCAGTATATGCCCCCTCATCAGGCTATTAAAAATTCAATGGTAAATCAAAAATCAGAATGACCTTAAAAACTGATGGTTTTACACAGATATAGTTTTGCCTACTGCAAAAAACACAAAAAGGGCTTAAATAGTCTCTCAGGCTATCAAAAAATGTCCTGCAGATCTTTGTTATTATCCTTAAATGCCATTATACGGTACAGCTGGATATGCTGTCCTGTCTTATCTCTATGGTTGTATTGTGTCAGGTGAAGAAGAATGGCCTGAAATCCATTTTCTAGGCTCAGTACATCACAAAACTATTAGTTTCAAATGAATATGCCTAAACTGATAATCTGATTGAACTGCCATGTATTACAGTGTCCTTTAATAAGTGTTGCAAACACATGGGATTTAAACATTTGTCTGTACAGCACAAACTAAGGAAGCAGCATAATCTTCATTATAGAGAACATTTTGATCTTACATTGTATGTTTGTATCTTGGCATTCTGCAGCCATAAGTTCATTTTTCACAGAAACATACTCCTTAGTAGTTACAATACATTAGCTGCACTTATTTTTCTCTGAAGAGGGTCTGAAGAAATGACCATGATGGTGATGGTGATGATGATGATGATGATGCAAAGAGACATTTGTAAATGATTGACAGAAACTGAAGCAAAACAAAAAAAAAGCAGCTAAGAAAAAAATGTGTGCTATCATGTGTGTGTGCGTGCGGGCATACGCACGCACGTGTGTGTGTGTATTGCTGTATCTATATCTGTCCATCTTTATTTTCCTCTCTCTCTCTCTCACTATATATATATATATATATATATATATATATATATATTTATATAAATATGTTTGTCCAACTGTTGCTTTGTTCTACAGCCAGAAGTGCAGAGTTGTTTGTTTGAATGTCCAGTTTATTGAATGTATATTTTGTGGAGGTTTGTTTTATCAAACAAAAAAAAAAAACTAAGTGGGCTGTGTACTAGGTGTGTTTGTGTCTGTGAGGATTTGTGTGGTTAGGGTTAGATTAAAGGATACATAAGGGGATAGATTAAGCGCATGTGAGTTTAGGGTTAGGGTCAGGGTTAGGTTGAGTTTAGGTAAGTTTGAAGTAATTATAACAGAAGCCTTTACATTATTTTTCTCTAAAATAAAAACAGTGAAAACAATGCATGATTTTTTTATATATGCATTTTTTAATCAGTAACATTTTGCGACCAGTGTCACATTCTGTTGTCTCTTTATTTTGCTTTTATGTAATATTTTTGTTCCAACTAATTTTATCATATAATCCAACAACAAAAATAATAGAATATAGCAGCATTTTCTTTTCTGGCAGTTGTATGTAAGTTTTTTTTTTTATTCCTCAAAGGGTATGGCAACTCCAGGAGAATTAAATAAGACAAGTTCTAGCTTAAATATCTGCTGTTTACCTTTGATGTTTACTGCAGAGTTAACAATAATAATTTAATCATCATATATGACCAGTTCAGACCCAGCCTGTGAAATCATTGAAACACAAGCATAATACTAACATGCAATGTGAAGGAAACTGCAACAAGCATAGTAAACATAATGCAAGAGTACAAATCAAAATAAAAGTAGCAAAAATAGTTTGATTACACTTGACAGGTTATGTGAATTGCTAAACAAATAATATATATAGAATAACAAATAATATATACAATTTGAGAGAACATGTTTAAAATGATATGTCTCTATAGTCTAAGTTTTTTCGACAACAATGGACATTATCAATAAAACGTTCAGTACATTGAGGAAGGAACTGTAGAAGCTCCAGGAAGTCTATGAGACTTGTTAGCCGATATGGTTACATGAATAATATTTTTCTTGGATTTCTTTGGTTAGATATAATTTAAGTAGGGCTCCAAAGTTAGTGGAGTTACTGAGGTTTCTGATGTTACTGGGCAGTAAATATCAAAGGCTAGGGGTGATGGTGGTGGTGAGTTTGGCTGCAAAGGGATTGAATGTTTCTCAGTGTTGCAGCTTGAAGAGGAAAGAATATAGAATGGGTTGTTCCATGTTTAAGTCAGAGCCACTTGAGTTTTTTGATTATGTGGCAGTGATGTTCGTGGGGAGCTGAGAACCGAGAAAGCAACAGGACTACAGATTGACTGACAGCAGGTCAGGTTTATGGATTCCAGTCTGAGCTGCACACTGTGGTCTCCTTCATCTATAATAACATGTTTTTTCTTCTTCTTTCAGTTCTGTTATCTTACTCAGACCTTACAAACAAATACACCTAGGTGACAAATTAAACTTTTATTCCACATTTCTGTATAAGGAAAATCAGCAGTATAGCTAGTTATGCAGACATGAGGTAAAACCGTGCTCATCCTATCTCAGCAGCTGATGTGTGGAAGGTTTGACTTACAGATCTCTTGTGCTTTGAAGATATTTTACAGTCCACAGCCTTATCAATTAACCAGAGATGTCAGATTCCTCCAGAAGTCTCACATAGTATGGAGCTGTTCTCAGTCATAACAAACCAGCTATGTGGTTCCATCATTTAGGAAGAGGAACAATGTAATTTCAGAACAAAGCAATGGAGATTTTCAATTCTTTTCACTTTGAAAGACAGAAATTGGTTTTATTTTATTGCTAAATATAAGAGTTGTTATATATATATATATATAATGCGTGTGTGTGTGTGTGTGTGTGTGTGTGTGTGTGTGTGTGTGTGTGTGTGTGTGTGTGTGTGTGTATGTGTGTTTGTGTATGTATATGCATATATTTATATATATATATATATATATATATATATATATATATATATATATATAGGTTTGCCATCAAAATGTTGCAGCTTAAAAAAAAAAAAAAACATGTACTTAACATGGAAATGCAAGGTTGAATACCTGCAAATTAAGTAGGTGAAAATGTCAATTCTGCTGAACGAATTCAGCAGATTCAACATTTTTGTAGAATATTGAACATGAAGTCCATATAGGAGCACAGTTAAGTGTAACTCCTCCACTGTAATTCACATTTTTTGAGGGGGGCAAACCCCCCTACACCCCCCTGTGGGAAGCTGCGGCCCCCACACCCCCTGTAAACTATATAGTCCAACTCCAAGATTGCACTACAGTGAGGAAAGGGATACATTTCCCAATCTGCACTCTACCATGATCTCTAGGCATAAGATCAAGTACATATCAGGGAATGCACAGTTGCATTCACTGATATATACTGTTGCTCACATAACATTCGGAATAACATTCGGCATTTCCATGTTCGCCAAATATACATTCTATATTTTGAAAGTAAACCATATAGATATAGATGTAGATATAGATATAGATATAGATATCGATATAGATATCGATATAGATATAGATATAGCTATAGCTATAGATATAGATATCGATATAGATATCGATATAGATATAGATATCGATATAGATATAGATATAGATATAGATATAGATATAGATATCGATATAGATATAGATATAGATATCGATATAGATATCGATATAGATATAGATATAGATATAGATATAGATATAGATAAAGAATATCTCAAGGCTGGGTCAATGAATATACCCAAGTTCTTAAATGAATCCACGGTTTTAATCATTGTTTACTGCATTAGATCTTCACCTTTCAGTCTGTGTCTTCCATATCTCATACACATAGATTTTGATGTATTTGCCAGAATATTACTCTCCCATGCCAAGATGGTCATTTTAGTCAAGTTCTTTGGCAGACATGACCTATTTGTAATAGATGTAATCAGTTTACCAATGTCAAGTCATCTGTATGCAACTATAGAACACCTCAGATGAAAAAATGTAGATCTGAAAGATATAACCTACACAGGTACTGGCTTAGGACAGAGCCCTATGGGACACCTTGACTGTAACTTAGAATTTCATGTGTCCAGCTGCTATATGATACTTGCCATATCTTATCAGTGCAGGTACCAGTCTTATCAAGATTACATCAATACTTAATAGTTTTAATTTATTGACCAGTGTTCTGTGTATGACTCTGTCAAGCACTAAAGATAAGTCTATATTAATTACATCACAGAACATTTTGTTTCATTTATATCTATTATTACATTACTATAGAACACAATGCTACAGGAAGTTATAGCTCTATTTAGAGCACATGCTTGTTGGTGCATGGTTTCAAGTCCCAGCCTTTCTAGTTCTGACAATAATTAATCCAAAATAACCTTCTTCATTATTTTTCTACAGCAAAAAGTAAACTTATGGGTTTGTATGATCACAAGTCTCATAACAATCTTTAATACCCACTCATCTTTCTCTTAAAGATGAGTTTAACAAGAGCATGTCTCCAGTCTTGAAGAATCTCCTCATACCAAATTTTTTTCATGATCTTGTCTCAGACTATGTGTTTAATGCGTCTGCTCAGTTTGTTTTCTTTGGTTTGTAAAGTTATAGCTTGACCTCATTTCAGTTTGCTATATTTTGCATCTCTCATGTTAATTTAGCATCTCGTTCTTTTGGAAATATATCATCCTGACCTTGTGTGCCTAGTACCAGATGTTTATGCATTCAAACAATTTCCGTTTCAAAACTTGTCATGTTCTCCCTGCCGTTTTTCTACCAAAATACATCATTCTAATCTGTTTTAGTTACAGTGACTGTTTTACCTCCATATAGTCTGCTACTAATTTTCTGTGCATTGGTCTAGATTTCAGTTTGGCAGAATTATTCAGCAGTGGTTTAACTTTTATAACCCCGTGATCACTGCTCATAAAGATGGTAAAACTTGACAGGAAGTAACAATCATCATCTTCTTATAAACACAATTAATATCTAGTTTGTTCAGTTCTCTGTTAGGTTTGTTTTCTTTCTGCATTAATTATTGTTCTCAATATGTGCTGTAAACAGAATTGTTAGTAATGTTGTAGAATCAATGTAATTCCTGTCTGTTTTCTAGCGACTACCATTTCCCTCTTTATGTTTCACACAAGAAATATATGAATTGCTATAGATCATCAGCACTTGACTTTGGTGTTCTGTATAGCCCAACAATTGTAATATGTTCCAGGACTGTATTTATCGCTACACTTACAAAATCTACAATATTGGCATTATCATCAAAGATGCAATGGTCACAAGTCTCATAGCAATCTTTATTCCTTATCATAACACCTCCTCCTGATTTTTTTATTAGAATGCCTGTTACAGAAAAAAAAAATACCTTGACAGAGCTGGTTTCCAATTATTGTTCTTTAACTATGTTTCACAAATAATAATGCCATAAGTATTATTTGAATGCAACAAATTTGTGGACTATAAATGTCTTCCTGGCAAAAATCCTGTCTTGCATTAGTCATATATTATAATATTTCTGCTGCAGAAATTCTCTCCCCTTGTCATAACAAGTGGACTCCATCCTGCCTAAGTACATGTGTGTCCAAAATTAGACTTGGATGTTGTACACATGTAACCTTTTTTTAATGGCCTTTTTTGTAGGTATTTATTCCAAAAATCTTTTCATTCACACTGACCTGACTCTCCTTTCTTTATATGATTTCTGAAAAACATGTCTTAACACCTCTAAAATTTGTGCTAGCTAAGAAGGCTATACGTTTTCTTATTAATACTCAGTGAGTCCTTGAAGATGAAATTATTTAAACCAACATGAATAAAAACAGCTGCATAATTCCTAGCATTAAAGCATTCTAAGGCCCTACTCACATAGTGTACGTTTGCTCCTAGCATGTATAATATTATTTAATTTTCATTATCGTCTCTGCAAATATGAGTATCATCTCCTTTAATAACTGAATCACAATGTACTGGTATATCTTTTAAGAAGAGATCTAATCTCCCACTTCTAATTAACTAATGTCTGTTCATTCAGTTGTTATTCAGGAATGATGTTCATCACTATTAGCCTGGTTAATCTCATTGTTTTTACCACCTACTTTATTTGCAAACATACAATTCTCTTCAAGCTTTGTACTTCCACAGCCCGAGTCAAGTTGTCATATTTGACCTTTCTCCTGTATTTTTATTTCTTACAGTAATGTTCTTTATTCATTTCAAGTTCAGTTTAGATTTTTTTCCTTTTACCGTGCCTCTTGCCATTTTTTCTGCCTTCTCTGTTGGAAAAATGATGTCATTTTCTGTACAATTAATTTTTTGTCACGGACCAATGTTACCATTCCTTGCAATCTATGTATTGCATAAAAAAGCATTATTTTTCTTTAGTACATCTTCTCTTTCATAACAGACATTACTCAGTTTCCTTTTCTTCCTAGTTATTTTTGTGAACTTCTCTCTCTCTCACATTCTCTTCTTTTTTTTATTTCCTTTTCTTGAACATCCTTTGAGCCCTCAGACTGCCATAGATTTATTTATCTCTTGATTTCCAAAGTTGGCATCTGTGATATTGTGTTTAATAGGGGCTGATTGATCTTTACTTGCAGAGGGCACATCCTTTCCTAAATGTGCTCTATATGTCCTTTTCCTAATGTCATTAATACACGTAACAACAGTTTTCCAAGCTGTGCCCATAGCACAAGTTCAATCATCTTTAGTAAGTCTAGATTTACTATCAATAATATTAAGTAAATCATCCAACTTTTGATCCAAGGAACACAAGTCTTCATTGTTATCAAGTTTTGCCAGTAAACGTTTCAAATGTTGAAACACACTTTAGTGAGTCCCATAATGCTGAGACTGAATGGAAATAAAAACAGAGTCCATGATGGACATTTCTTAGAATAGTCCCTTTTCTATGAGGTATAGTGATATTAGAGTCAGTATATTTATATTCAGGGGTTGTGGGGTGCAAGTTCACTACATTGGGGGGATGCAGGAAGAGTGATATTCAATGTTTACTCTTCTCCTGCATTTTTGGTATTGTTTTTTCTGTACATCAGCACTTAGCATTATGAGTGATGACATTTCAATAAGGAGTCTGTGTTACCGTTATATGCTGCAGTAAATCATTAATGGTATATTCAAAGAATTCATCCTCAGCTTCAAGCAATTAAAGAGTTTTAAAAGAAGCAAATATAAAAATTAGTAACCACAGAATTAACAGAATTTAAAACAATTATTAATTTAAGTCAAACTGTGTTTGGAAATCATACAAGTAGTATGTAAATAAATATTAAATTAAGTACACAGCGCTAATATTCTACAAAGAGAAATAATTCATAAAGTAGCTCTTCTGACCCACTGTACCTCTTGTGCCAGAAACATGGAAGTACTGGATGTCTTTACTATCACTTGCAGTTAAACACTGTTATAACAGAAAAACTCAGAGGCACAAAATAAAATTCACAATAAATCATCTCCTATCAAGCACTTGCTAAATGAATCACAACACTGGATGGTTTCATATAAGCACTGGAGTGTCCTATCTACAATCTGTATCAGTTTGTACTTGACTAAGCTTCTTGGGAGGGCTAGAGTTTTCCTCTCTCTACAATTCATACTTTTCTGCCAACAAACAGAAAGAATCAGAGGAAAAAATAAAATATAAACCAAAATAAATATTTTCCAACCAGGCAGTTGCACAATAAATAACAAAACAGCAGTGAATGATTTAGATAAGCTCTGGAGAATTAATGAAGACTATGCACAAGGACACAATGACACAAGTGTGAACAGAATTCACATTCACAAAGGGTTGCACACTTCATGTGGTTTTACATTAGGGTTCAGTTCTGTGCCCATTCCCATGCATACTGTAGATGGACTACACCAAAACGAGGATAGAGGAGACAGACCAGCAAAGCTAAGTAGATGATGTGACACTGCAGCCAAACTCTGAACAGGAGCTTCAGCAAACGAATGAGAACTGTAATGAAAACTGAAGGCACATAGGATGAAATCAAGTACAGATAAGGCAGCAGGAAATCAGGAAATCAGAAGAAATTAAATACTGAGATAGAAGGAAAATAGTGGAACAGATTAATCTCTTCAAGTATCTAGAAGGAATAGTTGAGGAAAAGGAAAGTCTAAATGAGGTCAAACCTAGAATCAAAGGTTCTATAGCAAACTGGCACAAAGTGTCTAGGGTAGTATGTCATAAAAGAATGTGAAATAAGCCAAAAAGTAAGGTATAGAAACCAGTGGTGCAGCCAATGTATGGCACAGAAATCTGGACAGTTTAGGAAGAACAACTGAGGAAGCTTTAGGTGATTGAGGTGAAGTCTCTGCAATGAGCAGTAGAATGAACACTACAAGACAGATGAAGGAGTGAGGACAGAAGAATGGATGTAGTCTTAACTGCAGAAAAGATCAAAAAGAGGTGTTGTCGTCTATGGTAAAGCACAAGGTGATCTGGGAAAGCAAACTTGGGAGAAACAGGAAGAAGGCAGACAGAGACAAGGATGCCCAATGAAGAGAAAGACATATTAAAAAAGACGTGTGTGTGTGTGTGTGTGTGTGTGTGTATGTGTGTGAAGTTCATTGCATGAATGTGTATGTATGTATGTATATATATATATATATATATATATATATATATGTGTGTGTGTGTGTGTGTGTGTGTGTGTGTGTGTGTGTGTGTGTGTGTGTGTGTGTATCTACACACACACACACAAAACATATATGTGTTATGCTTATGCATATTAAAAGAATGGACTGTGCATCTGTGTGACTAGTTGATAGTGGTGTTTACTTTTTCAAGTCTACATATGGCCACCCTCTGGCTAGGTGGAGACAAAGGAGACAGTTTCCCTGGGTACATGCTTCTAGTGGGTGGCAAGACTGACAATGTGGAAGTGAAGCAACGGCATTGCTGATTACTGGAATTATTCATTACCTGTACTGGCATGCATTCATTTATTCGGCCATGGCTGCTGTTTAAATGAATTTAAATTATGAAAAAAAACATAATTTTTGTCTTTTTTTTTTGCTCTGTTCTCAGTCACAGATAGGATCTTTTTACTGCTCAGTTTTGGTTTGTGGGGCGTGTCAGTGTAGGGGACTGCTCTGTGGTTAAATAGAAATGTTAGCAAATGAAGCTTCATTGATTGATATCTTGTTAATCCCTGCAGAGAAATTCAGTGCAATACTGGTCATAAGAGCAGTTAAAAAGTTAGTTAAGTGTGTGTGTGTGTGTGTGTGTGTGTGTGTGTGTGTGTGTGTGTGTGTGTGTGTGTGTGTGTGTAGCTATTTTATTTAATTTTATTTTATTTATGTTTGTTTACCAGGGTAGTGCACTGATCAAAACTGACCATTTTCAGGCTCAGCCCAGGTGAAATACAAACCATTTCACAAACAAAAATTACTGAAATGTAAGCATTAATAGAACAGTTCAGACTAACTGCATAGAGAAAACTAATATTTACATTCCAGCAAACAAGTGCAATGTAACATATATATATATATATATATATATATATATATATATATATATATATATATATATATATTTTTTTTTTTTTTTATTTTACATTTGTTGACCGGGCTAGTCTAGCTGGATATATGTCCATTTTCAGTAGAGGCCCTGGGAGAAAAGCTACACATTTCAAATAAGGTTCACATCTACAGAAGTACATATTTAGAATGCAAATACATTCACAGTAGAGAAAATAGAAATTTTAAGTGGTCACAAATGTATAAAGTATATATAAAAAAACTACAACATATTTGACTAGACTTAGTACAATTACTATTGAAGTTACAATTAAATGTTGACAAAGAATAATAGCTAAAAAAATTATAGTATAATGTAGATAAGAAAGGTAGATAAAAGGAAGATGAAATGGAGAAGCAGTTGAGTAATACATCTGGTAGTAATATGTGTCACTTTTTTGAGAATACAGTAATAAGTAAGACTATGATGGAGAAGAAGAATAGTAGTTGTTAAGATGAAATTATTTCAGAGATGAGAAGGTAAGGTTGAATCAAGTAACAAGAGTAAGTTGGTCAGTCAGGTTATGTACAGCGGCACATCCAATGTGTTTTCAGGAAGAGCTTAAGTTTATTTTTAAACAGAGTGATAGAGGGAAGTGTGGAAAGTTCAGAGGGAAATAGGTTCCAGGTTTTTCCAACAGTATTAGAGAAGCAAGAGTCTCCAGCTCTATTGTTTGATTTATTGATATATACAAGAAGTTTTTGTGAAGATCTTCGGGACTTCTGGTTATAATAGGGGTGAATAAGGTTAGATAGGATGAGTGTTTTGGCAGGTTGATTATTTTATGGGCGATGGCCAGTTGATTAAATTTCAGCTGCTGCTGTAATTCAAGCCACCCTAGATGCTTTAGATTAATACAGTGGTGTGTTCTGAATGGGTTACCTGTGGCAAACCTGGCTATGCTATTGTAGGAGTTTTCTAGTTTCTTAAGGTTATTTTTTGACAGATTAGTAAATATGGGTGAGGCATAAAGAAGGGTAGAGATTAGATGGGTGTGGGCAATCGTTATTCTAGTTGCAGGAGTGAGGAAGGGTTTGATCCTATAAAGAGAGCCTATTTTTTTATTAGTAGTTTTCAAAATGTTGTTGATATGGACGTCAGAGTTAAGGTTGTTGTCTATGGTGATACCTAGCAGTTTGGTAGTAAGATCTTGGGATATGAGTGTACCATTATTGGATGTTACAGTGAAGTCTACTGGGGGAGATTTACTGGTAGGTGTAAATAGGAGGTTTAGTTTTTTTAGGGTTTAATAGGAGACAGCGTTTTGTAAACCATAGTTCTACAGAGTTAAATACATCTTGAAAGAGAGTGAAGTTCTGATACAGATGTGGCTGAGCATATAAGTGTGGAGTCATCAGCGTATTGTATACATGTAGCTTGGGGAACTACTTGGTGAAGGTCATTGATGAATATAGAAAACAGGAGAGGGCCCGGTATGGACGCTTGAGGGACACCAATATTAACAGGTAGATGGGTAGAAAGAACGATGTTTCAGATCACAGCTTGATGTCTGTTATTTAAGTGGGAATGGAACCATTTTATAGCTAGTGGGTCAAGCGACAGAGATTTGAGAATGTTTGTGAGTATAGTGTGATTTACCATGTCGAAAGCCTTGGACAGGTCAATGAAAAGTGCAGAGGAAGGCATGTTAAGGTTACGTTTTTTGTTGATGGTGTCCATAAAGGAAAGGAGGGCAGTAGTAGTGCTATGGGAAGGTCTGAACCCATGTTGGTAGTTGAAAAGCAGGTTATTTTGGAGAAGGTGGTCTAGCAATTGCCAATGGATACATCTTTCCATGATCTTAGATAAAGGAGAAAGTAGGGCTATGGGACGATAGTTGGAGAGTTAAGTGGAGTCTCCCCCCTTATGAAAGGGAATAATATGAGAGACTTTCCAAAGTTTGGGGATATATCCTTCAGTGATGTTTCTTTTGATGAGAATGGAGATGGGGTAAGCAATGGATATGGCCGCTAACTGTAAGTATTCTGCGGGTAGTTGGTCAGCAGATGGAGTGCATGGTTTCAGTTTTTGGATAAGGGTGAGAATATATGCTGTTGGGACAGGTTGGAAGAAAAATGGAGGTGATGGGTTAGAGTCAGAATGTGATATAGTTATGTTTTGAGGAGAGAGCTGACTGGCAAGAGTTTTAAATTGCTTTGGTGAAAAAGGTATTAAAGGCATTAGCAGCTTGTTTAGGATTGTCCTTGTCAGTGCCTTGAGGGTTAGGTGTGATAGAATGACCAGGATGTAATAATTGATTAATACTTGACCAGAACTTTTGTGGTTTATTATGATGGGTCTGCTGAGATTATAGGTAATAGTTTTTTTTATCGGACAGTATAGCTTTTTTTGTTTAATTTCTCAGTTGTTTGTAGTTTTGTAGGTCAACAGGGTTTTTAGTTAAGCGTGATTTATTCCAGTATTTATTTCTGAGATGGATTTTTTGCTTGGTTTCCTTAGTAAGCCATGGAGCAGATTTAGTTCTTATCCTGATAGTGCGGGTAGGAGCATGGTGGTTGAGTATGTCTAGGAAATTAGCATTAAAGTAATCAACAGCTTCATTTAGAGAAAGGTGTTTTAAGGGGGACCAATTACATGCTGTAAGTTCACTTAGGAATAGATCCAAGTTGAAGTTTTTCTTGGTTCTAATTGCCCTAAATATGGGTTGAATGGGTGGATTGGTTTTGAGCCTGATAATGTAGGTTAGTGAGTGGTCGCTTATGTCATCAGGGAGGGTTCCAGAGTCATAAGTCTGCGGTTGATTATTAATGAATATCCAATCTAAGGTGCTTTCTTTCTTATTAGTCTTGTTTATTCTAGTAGGGGAGGTAATAGTGTGGGTAAACCCATAGAGATTAATATGGCTAGAGGGGTTGTTGTTATTACAACATTTCCAATCAATGTTAAAATCACCTAGGATTATGGTTTCTTGGGGAAGGCTTTGAGATAACCAACAAATGATGTTTTCAATGGTAGTAATGTTATTACCTGGAGGAACATAGATGCAGATAATATAGAAAGATTTGACTTGGTTTAGCTGAAGCTTGGTAATAAGTATCTCAGCATTAGAGTCTTGAGGAGGTTTTTGGTTAAAGATGGTTATTTGAAAATCAGATTTGAATAGAACTGTTACTCCATCACCTTTCTTGGCTACATGGTCAAGACATAAGATGTTGTAACCAGGTGGTATAATTTCATTGTCTTTAGTTACTGGTTTTAACCAAGTTTCTGTTAGACAAATAATATCAAATGAGTAGAGTTCCAAGAGAGCATGGAGTTGTGTTATTTTATTATTAACACTACGTGTGTTGAGGTGAGCTATTAAGAGTGAGTTGGGAGATTTTTTTAAGTAGGTGAATGGCACAGGGGTTTGGGTTGACGAGTTGAGTGGTGGTGGAGGTGTTTGAACTTGGGTTTGGGTGAATATCTCCATCCTTTAGGGAGATGAGTAGTGTTAGATATCTAGTATTAGTATATTTACTGAGAAAAAATGGATATCTTCTGGTATTAGGGAAGTTATATCTAATGTGTGCTGGCTTATGGTATTTAGGTAGTAGATAGCTGGGTGTGGATGTAATGTTGAAATGGTCAGTGTGAGAGGCTAGTGAAGAAGAGGTAGATTGTTTAGTAGGGTATAGAAAGTTTGCATTTACTGGGTGTTCATTGGAGGTTAGCAGGTATGCTAGAGTTAAAGGAGGTAGAAGTGTGAGTATGAGTAACCTCTGTAAGTGGACTAGGGTGGAGGGTTTATTCATTGACATGGTAGATATAAATTATTACTATAGGTACAGAGGTAAAGTTGGTGTGGTAAGGAAAGGTAAAAGGGAGAGGTGGGAGAGATAGGAAATGGTGGAAAAAAAAGTGGGAAAATGGAGAAGATCATTTAATGGAAATGTGATTGTAATAGGTGGAATGGAGAAGGGGTGTGGTTTGATAGGTATAAAGGTAGGACCTCTGGGGGTGGGTGGGAATTGGGGGAGGGTAGCGGAGCGGAGTGAGCCCGCAGGGTGAACGGAGCAGGTAAGAGCAAGTAAAAAATGAGATCCCAGAGACAATCAGAAAGCTACAGATTGTAGAGGAGCTTTAGGTAATTCCAGGTGAGTGGGGAGTATTATTACAATAGATCATTTACAGGAGATAGTTGAGAGGGGAAAGGGAATATAGCTAACAGAGGGGGTAGTAATAGAAAAGAGGAGAAAAAAGAAGAGAAAATAATAAGTAATGAGGGATATAATACTAGAGAAGAGAATAAGGGATATTAAGAAGCCAAGTTTAGAGTGCCACCTAGTGGACAACAGCTTGATTACAGCAAGTTGGCAAAGTAGAAATAAAGAAGAAAAAGTAACTCAATTAATAGAACCAAAGGAGAGAAGGGTTTTTTTATATATATATATATATATATATATATATATATATATATATATATATATATATATATATATATATATATATATTGTAGTTGAGGTTTTATATATATATATATATATATTGTAGTTGAGGTTTTATATATATATATATATAGATATAT
>NC_056730.1:754489344-754519344 GCF_019279795.1 Protopterus annectens | reverse complement strand
TTAAATATTGTAACTTGTGTTATTAAATTTAGATAATAGGTACATGAAACCCAGAAAAAACAACACAGTCAACTTATTTCAAGTAATAAGGAGCATGTTGTGTTCACATTAGAACAGCACATTATAATAAAGGAATAGGTAAATAAAACCCAGCTAAAACTAGTTAGTTAAAAATGGCATTGCTGGGAAAACAGACCCAGCTTTAGCTATCTAATGTAAATAAAAATGGAGACGCATATAGCATAACTAGACTATAAAGCTAATAAATCCTCCTTTTTTGTAACAGTAGAGTTTACCATGGATTACATTGACTAACTGCTAAAGTTTCTGCAGGGTTTAAGCAGTTTTCAAATATTTTTTTGCCTGTTGTTTGTTTTTGAGACCCTTGTGTGGCTAGGTAGTTTGTTTATTGTAGAAAAGAAGCATCATAACTTTTTTTCATTTGCAGCAATTACAAATTAGCATTTTAATGGAGTGGGTTATGTACCAGATCAATTAAATGCAAGCCATCACATGTTTGAGCAGTAGTCATTGTTTTTGCAGAGCCGGTAGGCAGTAAGTATTCCTGTCCTGAGATGTGAGCTTGAAGATAACAACATTCTCAGAGTCATTTTTTATAATACAAATATTTTAAGTACAGGGATAACTCATTTCAATTGCTTTTATACGTTTTTGAGGAGTTGGATAAATCTTTTCTGATTTCTGATTATATAAACAGAGATTACATTTCAGTCTTCTAAATTGCTATTTCTCTAACAGTTTCCCTGAATTCAATTATTTTATTAAATGTTTTTCTTCTTTCGGTGCATGTACATGTGCTTGCTTGCCTGCATATATATGTGTACGTGTTTATGTTCAGCCAATTTTTGAAAATTAGATTTATTGGTGAATTGCAGTGATACTTAATTGGAATGAGATGAGTTAGCTTTTATTCTACAAATATCTACTGAGTTTTATTTTAGTATTGCTTTTCAAAAGTTGTTTTCATTTTTGTACATTGTATGTTTTCTGTATTTCAGATTAATATTTACAACACTGTCAATTCACCTATTAAAATAGTCTCTGTAGTAATATCTTATGCTTACCATTCTATAGTTGTTCTACATACTATCAAAATGAAGAGAAATTGGCCCACTTGGTTTAATTTTCTACACCAGCTTGCAAATAGAAAATTTAGTAAATAAAATGTATGTATACCTTGACTATGTTTATTTACTTCCTTAATGCTAGCGATTTGCTTTGCCTTTACATGACAGTAACCATTCCTTTGTAGTATTTTTTTCATTGTTTCATGCAGATGTTATATCTATTGAATGATGAGGATGATGATGATTATATCTAATGAATGATGAGGATGATGATGATTATATCTAATGAATGCCATTCCTTACAGCTATACTTCCACATGCTACTTCAGTGGTGAGAGAATTATGCTTATGTTATGTCACTGTAGATAGTCATTGACTATAGAGATATTTACTTTCTGTGTTGCTTGGTGACAAACTATGGGATGTTAAGATACAGGCAATATGGATATTTTTTGATGTACTATCAAAATGATGGTATCACTGTTATGTCATTCTTTACCATAAACAACAGCTTTAATCAGTTTTAATTATAATTATACTGTGTTACACACTCTTTTTTATTTTGTACTCTAGATTATTTTTTCTTTTAGCAAGCAATAAACATTAGTAATAACTTTTTTGAAAAATGTCAGTATTCAAAGAGACATTATAGTATAAATGTTTAAAAAGGAACTACAGTCTCAAAACTTTGAGGATTTAGAAATTTCATAAAAAGATGAACATAGAGCAATCCATTTCATTTGTGTTTATTTATTTAATTCATGCAGGCATTAATACCTTCATTTTATAAAATAAGTCTTGATATTCCAGACCTCAGTGCTCTATAATTTTATCAGATTAACATTTTGTGAATTATTACTGTGGAATGCAATAAATATATAACTATTTTGACTTTTTTATCACAACATATCGCCTGGTATTTTTTATTAAGCATAACGCTGTATCATAAATATCAAGAGATACACAAACATCTTTCATGGTGCCATGCAATGGCTCACCATGTATGCTCAGCCTCGGTTTAGGCTCTGAGTCTTATAAAGTCTCAAATTCATGAATTTGACCAGTACCCTGGAAGGTGCAATAGATAGTTCAGAATGGAAATGTAACATTGTTGACTACTATAATGTGTCTGTGCTGTGTAATACCACAAATGGATGTGAAAGTGTTGTCATTCAGGTTCAGTACTGCTGACAGTGCAATCATACAGTTTGATGATTAACTGCAAAGTTGGTAATTAGACTGTTTTAAAAGCATTTGAGAAAGCATGTTACTGTAACCTGGAGCAAGCCCTGGAAGGCTAGGGTTTTCCCCTCAAGTGAGTAGGTCTGTAGTGGAGAAAAGACAGTTGGGTGGATTGGGGGATATTTCTCAATTCCTCAGACACAATCTTGGAGTTCATCAGGGCTCTGTATTAAGATCACTTCTGTCCATAATTGTGAATAACCATACAGAACAGCATCTATCATGCAAATGACCACTGTGAAGAGTTACTGCTAATTCCATATGCATATGATTTGAGTATTATATTAACTGACCACAAGTCGCTTAATTCAAGGTTGCAGCCTGCCTTTTTCTGTATGTAGCTAGGGAGTAACACTCCGATTGTATCTGGAAGCTTCTAAAACTCAGTTCTATACTCCCATTCCCAGAACTTCCAGTCTTTTGCCTCTGAATCTTCTCTGACTCATTCAACCTCCCATCCACTCTTGACCTCTTTCTCTTTAAATAATTAATTTTTACTAGGGTTCAAAAGAACATGCAAATAATGCTGTGATCAGAACAAATCAAAACTTTTACAAATGTTCATAGGAGAACCATTAAGACATTGTCATCAATTTTCTTTGCGGTGTAGTTAGAGTCATTTTTTTTGTACAGATATAGACATCTATTATATCATCTCAGTGATTCTAACAGTGCCAGCACAAAAGGCTTTATCAGTGTGTGTGTATGGAACAGGTAGTGCACTCATGTTCAGTACATGAATATCAGAATACTCTAGATTCTATTCCCATTCCAGGTGCTTCACTTCATGTTGCAGTGACTGTGGATCAGTGAGTATCACACTTGCATTCAATGATGAATGATTAGAAGGTTGTTGGTTCTATTTCTACCCCAAGTGCTTTGATTAATTTTGTCTGGCAGTTATCCTAGATTATTAAGGCTCTGAGCTATTAGCAAGCTGCTTCCTGTAGCCAAGGTACACAGTTCGAGGCATACTTTTATTTGCCTATTGTATATCTCTGATAAAGTCATTAAACCACATAGTTCTCCCAAGTCAACACCTGAAAAGGATCTCTTGTGTCCAGAGGATGTACCCATTTATCAAATGTACATAAAGCAAAGCAAAATAAATAAATAAGTAAATAAAGCAAATAAAACTGCCTATATTCTCCATATCTTCTTGCAGGTTTTTCCCATCCCCCATTATGGTGTACAATAGAGTATCATGTTTGTATGCATTCCACCTTGGACAAAAGTAGTTTGTTTCTAAAAAAATAACACTCTGGTCAGAATTACAGCATTGGCTCTCTCCAACTAAAATAAACGTTGCTCTTAAACATCTATATTTTCTGATTGCCTCATTGCCTACTCAGCATGATTTTTTTTTGCTACACCTCCCACAGCTAATTATCAGCTGCTCACAGCTCCTGTCCTCATTGAATGTGGTCTGCTAGATCTGCTTTAGCACACACCAGCCTCAGCTTGACTCACAACCTGGACAAGTGGCAATCATAAACTTTTTTGTATTCTATCTGTCCATTTGATTACTCAGCATAGATTGATTTTTTTTTATTTTTCTGCTCCCCTCCCCAAGGCTGACAGTCAGCTACTAATAGCTCCTCTGTTCACTCACAGTGTCTGCTGGACTGGTCTTAACTTCTCCCAGGCTCAACCCAACCCTCCACTCATTTGGGCTGGTAAGAAGATCACAGATGCTGATATAGCATCATACTGCTGTCAGGGAGTGTGGTCTATCTCCTACTACCCTTCATCAGCCATCGTAGATGCTCCTAAAGCATCATACTGCTGTCAGGGAGTGTGGTCTATCTCCCACTACCCTTCGTCAGCCATCACAGATGCTCCTAAAGCATCATACTGCTGTCAGGGAGTGTGGTCTATCTCCACTACCCTTCATCAGCCTTGAAGCTCTACAGTTGTTGCCTTTGTGGTGTGTATGTACACTTCTGCTCATATACAACCTCATGACTAAGCAGTATACCACAAGCAGCATGGAGCCTGGAGGGCTGTTAATGCTGCTTTTGCAACAAGCCTAGGCTGCCATTTGGTAAGCTTTGAAATCATCTGTCCTATTAAATTAGACACACCTATTAAAAAGAACAGGAAAACATAATTTCTAAAAGTAAAAGAAAAAAATGCAGTTAAACTGGAAATGTCATTGTGATATTACTTAAATTTTGACCTGAACATCCCCCTCCCCCGCAGTTGCTCCTACATTCTCATGTGTGACCTTATCAATAGTTTGAACTTGGACATTTTCTCCTTTCGTACTGAGCTTACATTGTCTGTTGAGATATTACTTGTATATTGACCTGTACATTTTCTGTTGGCTAGCTGGTCCTACATTGTTTTCCTTTACCTGATTCCCATTTTTTGATAGTCAGTAATCTTCCTCCAGTTTGCTAACCGCATATTTTCTTATCTTTGCTATAGCTGTCCTATCTGCTCACACTGCTAATACAGCTTACTTATTATTGGTACCAGAGTTTTGCACTATATGCAAATCATGCTCTCTTCGCAACCTGCTCTGTAGCGCATGCAGTTGCACAATACTGCCACAATTGCATTTTGTTTTTCATCTTTATCCACTATTTTTCTTTAGCATTGTTTAACTTTGTATGCATCTCTTGACTGCACAGCAGACTTATTGTTATAGGCTAACTTTACAGAATGTGCATTATTTATATACCATTGCATATACTAGTATCTAATCTTAATACTAGGTCAATTAACTCACTGTATAATACAGATTCATCTAGTTTATTTATAGTAATGTATATTTTTACTGATCTGTATCTCCATATTACACTATTTCTGTTTCTTTGAATAGCGTGATGTTATATGGTCATGATCTTTGGTATTAATGTGTTTTGCCATTAATTTTTAAGTATCGTTGCTGTTATGGTGAAGCTTTTCTACCCAGAATGCCATTGAAAATATAAGTTCCCAGTTAACCACTCCCTGTAAAGAATTCTAATAAATAAATGAATATATAACAAGTAATTCACTAGTATGGCTGCTAGGAGTCATGAAACAATATGATGGTGAAATATTTTCTCTACTTAGCATGCTTGAAAAATGATAAAAATATTAATGAGGCATACAGCATGGACAGATAAGAAGTGATACAGCATGCAGTCAGCAACCAGACTTATTGGGAAACACACAATCACCATGGAAAATATGAAGGCTTCATTTCAGATTTTCTATTGTTATGTTAATCCTTGATAAAGTAACAGGTAATCTTGAATGGTAGGAAGTACATGATTTGGAAGGTGTTGTCCCATCTTTCTCTCCCTTCCATGATCATAAGATATTACGTGTTCTTGATTTCTAACTTACATAAATGAAATCATTCATTTAACAAAAGCTTGACTATGATCTCAGAAGTAAAACATTTAGGATCTCTGATGGTAAATGCAATACTGGTTTCTGTTTTTTTTTTTTTTTTTGACTGAATTACTTCAAGAAAATAAATGCATATGACTACTGCTCAAGGTCATACTTATAAAAATGGCTTTATGTTCCACTTGCATTTAATTTGTGGTTTTGATATCAATACCAGGTTAGTGAAAGCACAGACTTCTTATTACCTATCTGTAACATTTTTCCCCTCTTTAACTTGAATCCAGTAGCGCAGTTAGGGTAGATTGAGAGGGGCAGCTGCACTGAACATGAAGTGTTGGGGGGGGCAACGAGTTAATCACAATCTTTCATTAATGCAGTACTGTCTATTAAAAGTCAGCATTATATTTATGGTCAAACCTGAGAGCTGCATCGCCCCATGTGTGTTCTAAACTGTATCAACTGTTTGCTACACTGTAACAAGCAGTCTGCTACAGTTTAAAAGTTAAAAACAAAATTATTTTTTGTTTTAACTAAAACCTGTGTGCTGGAGAGTTCCATGCAGGCAAGGTATAAACTGTAGCAACAGTTTGCTACAGTTTAAAAAGAAGATTTTTTTTTTGTTTACTAAAACATGAGTAGCATAGTGCTCTCTGCAGGCAGGATATATACTGTAGCAACTAATTGCTATATTTGTTGCAAAAAGTTTGCTACAGTTTAAAATGGAGATTTTTTTTTTTTTTTTAGTTTTTACTTGAAGAATGCAGTGATGGGACGTTGGTTCACAGTACCATTCCAGGGCACTGACTTGCAACTTGGGCAGCTATTGAAGCTGGTATGGAGGAGGAGAGGAATAAGGAGGCTTAAGCCTAAAAACTTCTTTTGAAAGGAAGCAGAGGGTCATGTGCTCCTGAGCACACTCATAGCAATAAAATTTATATGCTTGTCTATGGGGGTGGGGTCTATTGATCCACATCACACAGGTAAGTACATAGGGCTCGAAGATAACTAGGGGAATCAAGGAACCCCAAGGATAAAGACACTTCTCCCAGTATGCATGCCCTTCACCCAGGGAATGGAAGAGCCATAAGGCTTTCACACAGGAAAATGAATAGTTTAATCCAGCAGCTAACAGGGTAAACAAAAAAAAATAAAAAAATAAACCTGAACAAAATAAATATCACAGCCTATCTGCAGCTAAAAGGGTAGAATTAAGAGTGCTATTAGGGAATTCAGATGCAGCTGTAACTAAGCATGTTAAAGCAGGTGCAATTATAATTCTTGCCACTATTTATTATAAGCATGTAGGTGCATAAGAAGGAACATATTGACCTCTATTTGTCACAAGCTACACCTGATGGAATTAATTCTTGCATAGTTTTCAGCATTTTGTAATTTCCAGTATTTTTATTGAAGTAAAGATACATATGGGTTGTGCAGTTCATTGATAATACCTGCTATTGCAGTGCAAGGTTGGGCCAAACAGGATTGTGTTATATTTGCTGAGTACTGATCAAAGTAAGTTATGCAGAAAAACACAACCTTATATTAGGGGTATTAAGGAATTTATTTCTAAATTAACTTCTACTACTATGTTCAAGGAATGCATGAGGACATATTTTTTTCTTTGTTTATTTGCAGTCCATGTTTGAAGTTATTTCTAATGATTATAGGAATTTAGCAGTACAGTGGTTCTTACTTAACTAGTTTGATTGTTGTGTCAACTTAATAATCTTTAGATTTTACTGGACAGCATTTTAGATCATAATGTATTAATTTTAAAAATAAGATATATGATCAGTTGCAGGGCACTACTATGGGCACCAGTATGAAAGATGGTTACATGAACTGCTGTGTGATTGTGTGAAAATTGTTTTATTTTCAACAGTGATAATATTTATGTTGGCATTTTTGTTACTTTACTTTCATTTTTATCTACTCCATATTTTGTATATAAAAGTCCGAAAAAAATTATTATTATATTTTATTATTCTTTAAATAGTAATTCTATTTTTTAATCTTACTTTTCTATTTAACCATAAAAGTGTTAACTTTCTAGATACAGCAGTAGTGAAGACCCATGGCAGCAGAATATTAGGAATCAGATTGTGCATCTTTTTCTAAAGTGAACATAGGTAAGAGCACAAGTCCCTTTCCCTAAACTGTAATCGATTCTATTGTGAATATGTTTTAGATGATGGCTTCCACAATATGAAAGTGCATGTAACTTTAAAAGAAAATTCTAAAATCTAGAGATCTGTTCCTTCAAGCAGATGATTTCAAACAACTGGCATATTTAAAAAAATTTGTTAGATTAGTTTGAAAAGTGGATCTATTTTTTGTTACCATGCATACATTAAGAATATATTGGAAAGGAGAAAGAATTTGCATGGATCTGTCAGAAAGTATGGCACCTTTAGATGTTTGAAATACAGCCTCTGTAAATATATAGGTGTATTAACTATTTTGAACATCCTATAACTTCAGAAAGGCTCTTATTTATTGGTTATATGAATTGCAATATGTGTAATATGGTACACTAAGCTTCCTGTGTTAAATGCTTTTGGAATATAGGAACGTTGGAATAATACAAGGCAAATTATCCCAGGGACCATGAAATGCCTTGCCAGATATACCTTTAAGTAGAAATGTAAAAGTTCTTGCCACCCATATCAAGCATATAAAACTGCTTACCTCACAAACATAATAGCATAACAGCAGAGTCTTAACATTTTATTTTTTATTTTATTTATTTATTTTACATTTGTTGACCGGGAGAGTCCAATTGGATTACAAGTCCATTTTCAGTGGAGGCCCAGGGAGAAAAGCTCCAAGAGGACAATTTTTTTTAGAAAACATAGTTTTAAGGATAGACTTTTGACATACAATTTCCATAGAAGAGACTTTGACATACATATTAACTAACAGATAGGATACATTCGTTGTCTACAATATAATATTACATTTTAGAAGATATTCCTAAGTTTAGGATTCCTGTGATAGATTTAGGTTCCCTATTAAAATCGCAAAGGTCCACTTACCCAAATACGGAAACGTCGACACGTATACGTCGAACCACGAAAACACCAATCGTCCTGAAACCGAAGTCCGAAATGTTGAATCGTCATGGTTGGCCTTCTGCGGTATAGCTCTGTAAGGTAAGTGTGCCATAGTTAAAGACCTTAGGGTTAGGGTGCGGGTTAAGGTACGTGCATAGATAGTAATGTATGTAAGGTTTAGTGTAGGGTTAGAAGTAGGGTTTTGGTTAGTGTATGTATGTGGTTTATTTATTTTGTTTGGGTAGGTAATATGTACTACGCGGTGGGGTTGGACAGCTATGACGGTTCAAGATTTTGAATTTCGCGGTTTAAGCCATTCGGTGTAATCACAGTTCGCGTAATAGGTGTCGATGATTACATATTCATTGAATAGGTGTTTTTTGGTTCTAATATAGACCCTAGATGTACTATCAGAGTAAAAGCAGTGAGACGTAGAATAAGGCTTCACGAGAGATTCACTATATGTCTTCGCCTGGTTTTAGTTGAGAAGGATAACAAATTGATTTACAATATGTCTTCTCCTGGTTTTAGTTGCTTATGGAGAGCTCAACATTGCTGGGGTAGTTTTCCCTAACTTCTGGAGAGATGGGATGAGCAGTAGATTAACACTCCTAAGTGGGTACAGTACTATGATTGGTTGGCTTAGCAGAGCTACTTAAGCTAGGTGAAGTGTTCTAATGATACATTAGCTGGGGGGATACAGGAGTACAGTTGATTATTCAAAAAGTGGGTTTTAACAAGTTTCTTGAAATGTGATGGGGATTTGTTGTCAGTTATGTGGGCAGGAAGGGAGTTGAGAGAGTGAAATGCCCTAGTTAGAGTTAGCAGGTGGAATTTATTTTCAAGTGCATTTTCAAGGAATTCTGAGCTTGAAGGGAAGAGAAATGTATTGCTGCTCATGCGAAGTCTGATTAAAATGTGAAACTGCTTTATTTAGCAAATGGTATCACTATTGTGGTATAGAACCTTAAAGAAGTGTTAGTAGCACAGCAGGTAGCATACTTGCATCTTGATACAGAGGGCTGTAGGTTCAACTCCCACAGCATATAGATTTGTGTTTTAAGAGGGTTGGGTTCTGCAGTCCTGAATATGTTCTTCTTTGGATGAAATGCCTAGTAACTATAAACCTGTTTATCAACTTGCCACCCATTCCCTATTGCAATATACCAGCTTACCATTTTTAATGTTACATAGGCAATTTATTCTTCAAGGGTAGCAGGCACTGAATTTGTTGATGAAACACTGAAATATAAAGTTGTTTTCTGGCAACAATGTCATTAGTTTCAGATCTCTTTAATGTGGAATTATTCAGATAACTTATTTTTGCAGAGATTGTGCATATTGACTGATATTGGTAGATTGTAATGACAGACGTTTGAGTGGCCCTTTATGGTTGAATGTTCTGAACTGGGCAGTTTGTCATCATTGGTTCATATGCTGCGTTTCATTGCTTACTGGAAAAATGTTCAAAACTATAGATTTAAAACGCACCCTAACAAGTGGTGGTGTATCATGCAAGGGGAATAATTAAATTATTATATATTATAATTAATACAATCAGGAAGGTGAATCAAAGAACTCTTGCATGGTCCTAAAAATGTTTGCAAGGGATGTGTGCTTTAAAAACAGTCCAAAGGTAAACTTAATCCACCACTGGCCAGATGCATTTACTTTGAATGTGAGTTTCAATGCTGTTTCAGTGAATGTGACCTTCAAAGGTAGAGAATTTTTAATGCTAAGTCTGTTTAATTTAAGACTATTGCTTTGTTTAGCAAATGTTTATCAGAATTTGTGCTATAAAATTTGAAATAAAAATTGTAAATTAAATCCAAATATCTGTAATCTTTGTAGAAGTAAGGCATAAAACAGTATGCACACAGAGTTTTGAATAGTGTTTATGGCAACTGGGGAGAACTAGCCAAGTAATGGAACACTGGAATGGCTACAATGGGGGGGTTGCATGAGTGGTCTCTGGGTTTGCACCC
This sequence comes from Protopterus annectens, assembly GCF_019279795.1. NCBI lineage: Eukaryota > Metazoa > Chordata > Ceratodontiformes > Protopteridae > Protopterus > Protopterus annectens. Next base: position 754,508,628 of record NC_056730.1, on the reverse strand, counting down.
CCTGCAAAAAATCCTGCAGGCTCCCTTGCCACTGAGGCATTCAAGGATCAACAGCTAGCTTCTGCTTTCCTTTGCTGGGCAGGTAAGTTCACTTTGGGGGAAAAAGCTTCCATTTTAATAAATGTATTGAAGTTTTATTGTTTTCCTCTTCAGGGAAGTTACTTTAAAGCTAGGAGTGTTGTATTTTAACAGGGTGTCTCAAAACTATAACATTCTTTTAAATGGAGCCCTCTTTTTTTCTGTCAGTTTTTAAGTTGTGTAAACTAACTGAAAACTTACTTTCTGTGGATAAATTGTATTTTTTTTTTTCCTTTGTGGGGCTGCCGTAGTGTTTTAAAGTGCTTTTTACTGTTTTTTTTTTGTCAAAAAAGTAACATTTGTGGACTAATAGCTTTACCAGCATTTGCTGCTTGTTTTCCAAGGGGAAAATGCACCATTTTCAGTCTGAACATGGAGCAGATTGAAGGTCCCATGATCAGTCCTTCTTCCAGCCACAAAAATAAAAAGTTAAGTAAGCAGCCTTTGCCTCAGTTGTTGGTGGGTGACTCTGCTTTGGACATTAATTGTAACTCAGAGGATTCATCTTTTACCCTAGATCCCACTGGTGTAGCACCTTCAGCCACTATGTACAGGGTGTTAGCCATGTCCTCTTCAGCTGTTGGTGCCCCTCATTGGAAAGGGAGAGACACTATTGTCAGTCATGGGAGAGGAAACATGGAAGTTTTCCCTGTTGTGTCAGAATCTTGTACTCATCCCTGGGGAAGTAGTAGCTGCCATTATTAACATGGTTGACCCAATTTTTCCTGTCAAAACAAATCACCAAACCAAGCATGTTTCTAATCCTCCTCAAATTTCTTTCGAACTGAGTAGTTTACTGGGACTGTTTTGGGGTTTAATTCAGGCTATTGATCCTTCTTGTAAAGTGGTTTCTGGTGATTCCTCTTTTCCTGAACAGATTCAAGATTCTGAATCAGAACAGGAAGATGATGGGAAGGATTCATGGTTTTGTCCTCGGATTTCTGATGCAGACTCAGAGGAGACCTCAGTTTCTGATTTCCCCTGTGGGAATTTCTCTTTCTGAGACTATTGCTAGAATGTTCCAATGCTTTGAATGGGAGAACACTGAGATGTGTCAGTCCCTCAAAAATACTATGAATTGTTACAGAAGGATTTTCCAGAACCTACACCTATTCCTCCTGCCCTGTCTGCTTTAGAGGATGGGTGTCTTACTGCCTGCAATTTTCCCTGATAGTCAGCCAGCTGTCCCGAAAAAGGCAGCTAGGATGTATACAGTTCCTTAGTCTTTTAAACTTTTATACACTATTTCAAACCTGATCCAGCAGCTATGGCCTTAGTTGACACTACTGCTGCTAAGCACTTAGTTGATTGCAATACTACTATTTTTAATAAGGATGGGAATATTATTGTTCGGTATGGAGAAAATGTGTATACTTCTGCATCTTTGACTTTCAGAATTTTAAATTGTCAGGCTTGTATGTTAAAGGTTTTTTCTTTTTTTTTCACAAATTGTGAAAGTATGCAGAATATCTTATCTACAATTTCGTCTTCTGAAGAAAAATCTGGTTTAAATAACCTAGTTTCTTCTACTGCCCAGATCATTATAAATTGTTTGCAGTGTGTGCATGACTCTGTTGATACTTTTTCCAAGGAGATGGCCACTCATTTTTGTAAGGAGGTTTGCTTGGCCACATTCTCAGAATCTCCCAGATTATATAAAAACATAAGATTTTAAATTCTTTCTTGGACAAAAATGTTTAGTTTGTTAGAAGTGATCAAAAAAGTGATGAAAGGGGTAAGCTGCTCCAGGGAATTTCTCAGATTTTTCAGATTACCTTTTCCAAATTGTCAATGGGATTTTTTTTCCTCATCCAATCCAGTCATGTGGCATATCGACAAACATGGGGGGGATCAGGTTGTATCCCCCTTTACAGACTAACCATGTAGCTTGGGATATAGCTTCACAACACAGTCTCACTCAACAGGCATCTTACATTCCATCAGAGCAAAACTGTTTTGCAGACAAGCTGAGCAGGGCCAGGGAAGACCCTCACAATTGGAAACTAGATCAGGGGTTTTCCAAGATTTGATCCATTTGTAGGGATTTCCTCAAGTAGACCTCTTTGCCTCTTCTCTGAACATTCAGCTATCAAAATTCTGTTCCAGGACTGCAGGCAAGAAGGCCTGGAATACAGACGTCCTTTCTTTTCTTTTCTTTTCTTTGGACAGGAATGCTCTTGTAGGCCTTTCCATCATTTCCACTAATATCCAGGATACTTCTGAAGATTCATAAGGAATCCCCCTTCTGGCCCAGACAATCATGTTTTTTTCTTCTTTTGGAAATCACCAGGGGTAATTACCACAAGCTTCCACACAGAATGGGGATACAGACACAAGAATAGGGGTGTTTGGTACACCCCCTATATCAATCATCTTCAATTGACTTCCTGGATAATAGGGTCTTAATTCCTTTTATGCAACTGGTTACTGCTGACATGCAGAAGATACTAATGGAGACAAAAGGCCTTCTACTAGAAAATCATATATTAGCAAGTGGAAAAGGTTTTCGAGTTGGTACCAGCAATATAACCATTACTCATTCAGGGCTAGTTGCTGTCTAGTTTTACAATATTTGTGTGAGTTTCAGTCTTATGGCATATTTTATTCTTCAGCATGTCTGGTCATGGATCCTACTCTTTCAAGGCAGTCTCATGTCAAAATGTTCTTGAAGGGGGTTTTGCATAAGAAGCTTCCAAGTAAAGTGGTGGCCCCTCCTTGGGATGTTAATTTTGTTTTAGACAAGCTAGGACTTGCTCTGTTTGAATCAGCTAATCTGGCTGAATTGAGATTCATAACATGAAAATCAGTTTTACCAATCACTCTGATATCTGATTTGCAAGTTCTTATGTGAGTTAATCTTATTTTCCAGAGGGAAATGGTTTCTTTGAGAACTAATCCTATTATAAGCCTAAACAAGACTTCTATTGGGATACAAGCAGATATGATCCACAGCTGACCAGAGATGGCTTATCAACTCCTCTCCTTCAGAGGAATAAGGCAACTGGTGCAGTTTTTAGAAAACTGTTTTATTTACTCTTCGCAGATGGATGAGTGTTCTTGCATTCTAATCATAATGGTTTTATTGTGAGCTCTATCCTGGTTATAAGAGCTTTGTGAGGGAAGGGATCAGAATAGCCAGATGTTTTAATTGGTGGAGGTAAAATATACCTCATTTGAATATGGTTGAATATCTATCAATGGGGTAGGGTATGTACACTGGCTAATCCTCTCCATCATCTTACAGTGCTTGTGCTATATATCAATATCAGTTAACCACATTCAAGATAAGTCCAACAGTGATTCATCCAGTTCAAGCAAGATAATTCCTTTTTCTTTGTTAAAACAGAACCATGTGTTGATACTTTAATGGAACAAACTGTCCTGCTTGAGATACCAAGGATTCCTTACCATTTTAACATTTTAAAAATGCTTTTGCCGGGTCTATATTAGAACACCAAACATTCAAAATGTCGAGTGTTTTAATATCAAACCCTAGCAATAAAAAAAAAAAAACATTGAACATTTGGAACAACAAATTTTTTCCTAGGGAAAAAAATTGCTGTTCCAAAACACATACACACAACACAAGCACACGAAACAAACAGCAATCTACACACACTCCTAAACTCGTACACCTAACCCTACACTAAACTATACATACACCACTAACTATCCACTTACCTTAACCCAAACCCTAACCCTAAGGTCCATCACTATCACACAGTCACCTCACCCGCGCCCTAACCCTAACTCACCTAACCTACCCTAACCCACATGTCCACACAATCGCACACTTACCTAAACCCGACCCGTAACTTTCCACCAGAGCGCTGAAACTACTGGAGCAACAGCATTTGCTGAAAATGGGTCGATATTAGAACACCCGACATTTCAAATGTTTGGTGTTCTAATATAGACCTGCTTTCACCATACGACTTCTTCAGATCCATTTGAGAAATCAAAATAACACTTTTTTATCAGACTTTTTTGTAGATTTCCAGACTTTTATACTTAAAGTCCTATCTAAGTTTACTTTAAGCCAAACTATCCATCTCCAAATGTTCTTTCCTGAACCTAAACATGAGGAAGAAAGGATACTTTACAGACATCTCAGGTACTATCTTGACAGAACTAAATCTTTCAGATCTTATCAATTGTTCATTTCTTATGAATTTAAGAAGAAGGCACAACCTGTGACAAAACAAACTACTTCCCATTGATTTCCTGAGGCTATTACTTTTTTATACTCACCATAACAAATCTATTCCAGGCAGAGTCAAGGCCCACTCTACCAGGACCTTGGCTACAGCTATGACTTTTTGGAAAGGATTGGATTCTAGACATATTGTAAAAGTTGTTACTTTGCCCTCTGTACATACTTTGGCAAAGCATTGTAGGCTTGATTCCTTTTCTAGGTTTAGATCAAGCTTGGCTAGGACCATTCCTCAGGGGATCCTGGACCCTTTTTTTTCCAGCTCCCAAATATAGCTGGCTAAGGTAATTTACCCATATAGCTAATGCTACTGCAGCATGATCAATATGAAGAACACAGTACAGTTGTGTAAGTTGAACTTAGCATAAAAGTAGATGTTTGAATGATCACTGCTGCAATAGCTGCTTCGTCTCTCCATCCCCTTGTTTCTTGGTGTGTTTTTTATGCCAGAGTGTAGACATTTATTTTTTGTTATTCCAATCATTGTCCTTTCAGGGCTCAACCTCCTTCTATCTTTTTGCAGGAAAGCTCTGAAGGGCTTTGCACCAAAACGTGTCGTTTAGTCTTCTCAGCTCAAGCTGTTTGACAGTTTCAGTACATGAAGGGTGCCTTGAAGCTTTGAAAGCTGACCAGCTGCTATATCCTTGGCAGGCTATAACCCATATAGCTATGGCTACTGCAACACTGGTCATTTGAACATCTACTGTAATGGTAAGTTCAATTTATATAACTTAACTGTTCTAAAACCACACAAACACAATTACACAACTGAATGTATCTGAATAAAATGGCTTCCGCACACTGTGGAATGGCTTGTATAACAATAAATGTTCTATAAACAGTCTGAAATCTACAATAATGTTGTTCGGGTCCCACAAAAAAGTTGGCAAATGCTACATGAATTATTAATTAAGGAATACCTAGGCATTACATTGGGCCAAACCCATTCCTTTATCAAACATACAGAACTGCAAATTAGTAAGGTATTGAACCAGGTGAAAGATTTGCACAAAATGTCACAGTTACTAATCAGGGATAAAAGGCATGCAACTGCATTAAATGTAACAACAAGAAAACAATGAAAAACAGAAAAACCTGCTTACAGAGAGTTTTTCTTCATAGTCCCTTTTCTGCCATGTAGAAGGGCAGGCCCTCTGTACCTCTCTTCACTCCCATTGGTTCTTCCTAGGTCAATTCTATTAGAGAAGCTCTCTACCTGCCCCCTCCCTCCACATTGGGAATATACTTGTAGCAGAGAGCTGGATGGGCACCATTTTTTTAAAAACTAAGTTTGAGTCCACAGCTGTTAGCATAGTCAGTCCCCCTCCACGTTGAGTGCATGCCAGACAAGTACCAATGTAAAGAATGTAAAGAGAATATTTGTTATTAAGCTGTTTAACAATTTTTGAAATCACATTTTTTAAACTGTTGTCTACAATGGATATTGATCTCCATGCTCTTAGCTTTAAATGATAGCACCTAAGAGCAGCTTAAAGACATAGCAACAAGCTTTTTCATGTGAAATGCTTCCCATTTGTTGAAATTGTGATATGATTCCATTTGTCATATCTGTGATATGATTAGGATGTGTATAGTTGTATTTATCATTACTCTAGTAATTTTAAAGTCATAGTTACCTATTTATAGTGTTCTTACTGCCTCTATGATTTCTGATTGCTATATTTAAAAAACAAACATTATGTGCCTATTTTAGCTCTGACAATCAATTCTAAGGGCATAAAACTGCTAAAAAATAAGGAAAATATTCACTAATATTCACTAAAATGTAGTGACTGCTATCGTTTGTATGAAAAACGTTTATTAATTGTTAAGACATTCAATATTTAAAAATAGAGACTGTTGTAGCAGCACATGCACTGGAAAAAGCTTTGCGATCTATGTAAATCATTCATTTGCAACGGTTTACACTAGGTTGACTTGTGCTATTGACAATTTTACACCCAGGATACGTAATTTACTGTAGTTTTTTCACTCTTATTTATCTTTTCTTTAACTCCTCAATCTCCATATTTTTTTTTTCTGTAAATATACAGCATTTCCATGACCATACTGTCAAGAGCAAGCAAGGCTTGCAGATCAAACCCACCAGTTCCTAAAAACACAGTTTTACTGGCAAAAGCTTTTGTTGTTTTTCTGCGAACAGCCAGAAGCTATTGTCAGAATTATTGTTTAAAGACTGCTTTCCTGTGGAGTAAAGCATCCTCCTTTATAATAACTACTAGTAATTGTAATTTAACAAAACAAAAAAATGAAAAACAGAAAACACTGTTTACAGATAGGTTGACATAAGTATGGGAGAAAAACCATCAAAAGTCCAAACTTCCTGCCAAGTAATAAACACAGATCCAAACACTATCTTCTCCTAACACAGGATCATTCTTCTTTCTGAACCAACTACATTGGGTTTCACCATTTCAAACAGAGGTCATTCCCTCCCCCTCTAATACTTCTCTCCATTTACTCTCAACAACTATGCTACACCAACACGTATCAGTCGTTTGCCTACTCTTCATATCTTACTACATCACCTCTTATTACAAACAGCACATCACATGCACCCACTCTCCTACAAACCCAGTCATTATACCACCTAACTCGAATTTGACATGTTTAGTCATATCACAACACCTCGTAATAGCTCCAATAAAGAACTATTTACACTTGGATACACTGAGTTGCATTAAAACACTATCATCTATGTAAATTGGCTAAATTATTACTCACACTTTCAGACTTATTTCTCATTAAATCCAATCATCTTAAACTATATGGGGATATACATCCCAATCTAGGCACTCAATTCCAAACTGCCTTCCCGCAAGGTAGCAGAATATCTCATAACAATACAAACCTTGCATTCAATAGGTCCACTCTCCAAATATTAAACATGAACCTAAGAAGGATCCTAAATAAAGACCCTGAATTTCACTCACATCTTGCTCTATAACTCCAGATATTGTAGTTATAATGGAAACTTGGCTTAAATCCCACATAAATGATACTGTAATCCTAACTCAAGGGCTACAATATTCACAGACAGAACAGAACCTATAAGTGAGGTGGGGGCATAGCCATAGTTTACAAGGACAATATCAAATTAGAATGCCTTATATATGAACCCCAAGACCTCTTAAATTAAGTAATATTAATCTCACATCTCCAGCTAAACTCCAATAAACACATTATAATTATTGCCATTTACATCCCCCAAGTAACAACTCCTCCTTCTTAGAAAATCTTCTCTGTTTTTCTGCCTCCACTTTTATGCAAAAAACTATTACACTGGGGGATTTTAACTTAGACTAGATGACCTGATCCACAGATAACCCAACCAACTTTATCAATCTTCACAGTTTCTCTCAAATGATAAGAGCTTCAACCAGAATTGATAAACACAGTAACAAGCAATCAATTCTTGAACGGATGCTAACAAACAAACCCTCTCTTGGTCACCTGGCTGGCTGCCTCCCAGACAGCCTCAGTGACCATCATCCCATCTACCTACTTAGTCAGTGTACTTGCCCTAAGAAAACTTAAATATGTCCATAGCAAAAGACATTTATCCTCTGAAATCTTTAACTCCCTCTCTGTAACTGGAACCCTCCTAAACACCTTCCCATTTATCCAGAAGTGCAATACTTCAACACTACCTTCCTAGATATACTTAATAGGCTGGCACCCCTCAGGAACATCCGAGTTAGAACTCCTCAAGCAGAGGGAGATGGTGCCTGGTCTCAATATCAAGAGACAAAAATCAGGTCTCTTTGGTATCACATCAACAATTAAGAAACCATACCAAAAAAAACAAATCAAAAAATGATTAAAAAAAGCTGTTATATTACTATCCAACAAAATAACCAAAACAACACCAAAAAAATCTGGGCAGCTTTAGAACAACTCCTCAGTCCTGGTCAAGCTGAAACACTATCCCGTAACACCTAAAATACCAAAATTAGCATAACTGAACAATTTATTTATTTTATTTTATTTTATTGACATTTGTTTAACTTGCACTTTATTCATTGTATAACAGAAATACTCCCATGAGTAATACTGAATGAATTAGAACACATCTCCATTTCTTTCTCTATCAAATAAATACAAAAAACATTAAAAAAACTTCTACTCAAACTTAAACCCACATTCCTCACTGCTGACCAACTCCCAAACAAATTTCTCAAACTGGCAGGAGACGTCATCTCATATCCCATCTCTGTCCAAATTAACTAGTCTATTTATGAACAATACATCCCCAAACTGTAGCAAATCTCTTTTATTATCCTGTTGCACAAAGGTGGCTCCTCCACCGAGTTTTCTAACTACAGACCAATAGCTATCCTTTCACGATTAGCCAAAATTCTTGAGAAGCCCCTACATACACAACCCCTTCACTACTTTATGACTAATAACCTGCTGTCTAATTCCCAACATGACTTTAGACCCAAGCATAGTACCACAACCACTTTACTAAGTTTCACTCATACTATCAGTAAACTAAAAAACAATAACCAACACCTATCTTTCATTTTCCATGACATGTCTAAGGCATTCAACACAGTATCACACCAAAAGTTACCTAATGAGCTAGCATCCTTAAATCTATTCCAACAGGCTCTATCATGGTTTTACAATTACCTAACTGGCCACTAACAACTAACAAGCACTTAAATAGCAAAATGAACACTTTTTCCTACTACCTGTCTCAGTCAGTGTGCCACAAAGCTTAATCCTTGGGCCATTGCTTTTCAAAAAAAAAAAAAACACAGGCCAGCACCAAATGAGTGAATGTATATCCAGAATATTTTATTGTGGCCCCAAACAGAATGCCTTCTTCAGTGACGAGTACAAAAGATGTCAGTACACTGTATTATTTATAGCAAACAATAAACCAATCAATCAAACACAATTAATTAACAATTAAAGTTATAAATGGTCATTGTGACCAGGGGAAAATAATCCACCCAGTTTAATGATCCAACTTTTTTTCTTTCTTATTGAGTAAAGCATGCCAACCTGCCTTGTTGCATCTATTTGATGTCTGAACACTTTAGTGAAATTCATAACCAATGACTCTCCAGTGCCTTATATAGACACACTACTAAACATCCATCTACCAGATTAAGCTTTTTAGTTATAGACAAAATTCAGGGACATAGATGCAACAAGGCAGGTTGGCATGCTTTACTCAATGTTGTTGTTGTTAGAAAGAAAAAAGTTGGATCATTAAACTGGGTGGATTATTTTCCCCTGGTTTCAATGACCATTTATAACTTAAATTGTTAATTAATTGTGTTTGATTGATTGGTTTATTGTTTGCTATAAATAATGCAGTGTACTGAAATCATTTGTACTTGTCACTGAAGAAGGCCTTCTGTTTGGAGCCACAATAAAATATTCTGGATATACATTCACTCAGTTGGTGCTGGCCTGTGTTTTTTTGAATTGCAGTTTGTTTTTTTTGGCCTGTTGCACCAGCTGTATTTGCGGGTAGTCTCTACACGGCCATTGCTGTTCACCATCTTCACAGGCAAATTCTGCTCTGCCACACAACTAATAACCATCATACAATATGCAGATGATTCTACCCTCATATGCTCAGCTTCATCCCTCCCAGCACTCCTAGAAAGAACTCAACAATCCTTCACAGCCATACAACATTTTCTCTAAAACTGTCAACTTATTCTCAATCCAAACAAAACAAAGCTAATGGCATTCTCAAACACCAAAACACATACCACCTCTTGTATTATCTTTTCTTCCAACAAAACCAACATTGAACCTGTTGAATACAGCAAACTTCTTGAAGTAACAATAGATAACTGCCTAAAATTTGATAAGAATCTAGCAATTTCCATCAAAAAGGTTTACATTAAGCTCAGGACACTTTATAGGTCCAAGTCTTACCTTACTAACACCACTCATCATTCCATCACCAGGACCCACCTGCTCTCCACCCTTCTATATGCCTCTCCCTTTTTCACTAATCTCAGAAAATCGTATATAAACAAATTGGAGACCTGTTACAGTAAAATAGCTAGATTTGCTATAAACCATTCTAACAGATCACACCACTGCACTGCCCGTCATGAACTGAAATGGATGGAACTATCCATCCTATTATCTCTGAAACAATTAACCATAGCATATTCCACCATTCATCAACCCACAAACTTCCCTGCACTCAAAAACTTAATTCAACACTGAGATCTTCGACAAACACCTATTCAAAGTCAATAAAGCTAATAATAGCTTTGGAGATTCTCTCCTTCTCCAGTCAGACATCTGAAAAATGGAATTCTGTTCCTCAGCTACTATGGAACATGACCAATACTTCCAAATTAAAATTAGTAATTAGGGAACACCTTAACAACAACTGGCTATGCTCCTGTAGTACACCAGGCTGACCCCTCACTGTTACTCTCTCAGTACTCCTAGTTAATACATCAGACCTTATCACTGCTATTCTACACTCTGTTTTTCTCTACTTGCAATCTAACCTATTCGTTTCTTCACTCTGTAGCCCAAATACTTAGTCCTGTATACAACCCTCATATACTCTCAAGAGTGACTGTAGATGAAACAAGTTTACATTGACATGGAAACAATACCCCTGTAATTGTATAAATATTCTGTTGTATATTGCTTATTGCATCTCATTCTCATTATTATCTTTTTTGTGGACATATTGTGCTATATTTTGCATCCTGAATAATGTCCTGTATCTAAATATTATTACTGTATGTTAATCTTTTTCTCTTTTTCCAAAGTGTAACATACATACTTTGTAGTGGAGCTTTTTTCCTCAGGCCTCTGCTGAAAATGAGCTTCTGGCCCAGTTAGTATTTCCTGGTAAACAAATACTACGCCGGATTCTCAAAAGCTTGCATGGAGTGCAAGATCAGTGCAGCAGCTCAAACAGGCAATATGTCTGCTGTGCGATCCAGGAACAGCATGTAGGGGCATGCACGAGCGCTCCTGCACTAATCTAGCATGGACTAAGCCCTGGTATGCAAATCACCCCATTTGCAGCTGAAATCCATGCAAATGAGGTGAATTTGCAATCCAGGAAGCTCGCAACAGTCCATGCAAGACTAGTGCAATCTGCAGAAATGTACTCGGTTAGTAACCGAGTACATTTCTGCAAAATCCAAAACGGAGCTATGACAGCTCCAAATAAAGGCTACATATCATGTAGTAAGCATGCCAATGGCCAAGTATAAGGCCATTGGCATTGCAAACAGTGAACAAAATAAAAAAATCAACTGTTATTTTTTGTAGCCGATCTCGTCTGTTTAAGCGTAGGGCAGTGGCGCACAAACGGGATTGTGGGGAAAATAATAAAATAAACTTAAAATAAGCATTCAGTATTCTGCCTAGGGTTACCACCTGTCCCACTTTGTGAGGGACAGTCCCTCTTTGGGCAATTGTGTCCTGCAAAAAAATTGTAAAAATGGCAAATGTCCTGAGATTTTAGGACAACATTGTTTCCTATATTTTATGTAATAGCTGCATAAAACAGTTATTCTGTATCTGAAACACCTAAATGTTGTAAGAAACAGGATAAGCAACTAAAATGCTACAATAATAAGTTTTTATTTAGGCAACAAAGTGAAGTTCTGTCCTTTGTACTTGCCGTGGATATGTTTCGGCCTCCAAAGTCTGATGTTTGTACCAGAAATCTCCCACTTTGGGCATATGAAAAGGTGGCAACCCTAATTCTGCCATGCAAGTCAATGGCCGGCAGAAGACAACCTGGCCAGTGAGTAGTGGTTGCTAAGGGGGGAGGCTCAGTGTGAGACATGTAACTATGCATTAGCAGGCAATCCTATGCAAATGAGGGGAAAGATAGTGAATCCCAGTTTTCCCCAGCATGTGAGTCGGGTCCCAACAGTGTAAGAGTAGGAATAGCTTGGTGCAAGCCTAGGAGGTAGGTGATATCATGGGGGTGTGTGTCAGGCATACTGTAAGCCGAGTGGCTCGGGTTTGCTCCTAGCTTAGCACAGCTAAGCTAGGGGGTATGTCTAAACCTGCCTAGCACTCTTTACAAAGCCTAAGCAGGTGTGGGTTTTACAGGAAGAAAAAATAAGTTAAACCAGGAAATAGCAGCACTGTGCACATTTGAGCACTCTGCTTGTGTGGCGCGCACACAGGCTTAAACAGGGAGGCAGTAGAAAGGGAAACAGCAGTAGGAAGGTGATCAAGGAGAACTAGCTTAGCTGGCAGGTGAACTATATCATATTCAGCCAATTACACAGGCAGCAGACCAGCCAGCCCAGGACACTACTATAAACTATGCAAACACCTTTCCCTCTGGTTTTTCCCACACTCTACACCATTGGTGTATACAAGCGGGGAAATTTTAACAAACAAACCTACAAAATGAGAAGGGCTGCAGCAGGCAACATAGAACAACATGTGCAAGAGGCTGATGGGGGTAAGGATGTGAATGCTGCTGAACAACCCACAGTGAGAAGATGGAGAAGAATGTATGGACCCAGGGTAACATACCAGGGGCTACATGAGCTGGAGATAGTGGAGCACTATAGGGTGGACAGAGACCTCCTACATCAAATTGTTGTGCTGTGCCGGCCACACCTGACACACCAAACTTACCAAGGGGAACCCATCCCAGTGGATACCAAGGTATGTGTAGGCCTAGGTATACTAGCCACAGGTACCTCCCAAAGCACAACTGGGGATATCATGGGGATCTCACAGGCATCAGCATCCAGAGTATTCCATCAATTCCTGGATGCCATGCCAGCACATGCCAGTGAGCACGTATATTTCCTCAACACCTGTGAGGTGTTGACCAGCAATATGCATCTCTTCCACCAAATAGCAGAATACCCTGGGGTAGTGGGTGCTATAGACTGCACACACATATGTATCAAAGCTCCACCCAGTGAGCAGGGTAGGGCCTACATCAACCGCAGTGGCATCCCCTCCATCAACTGCCAGGTCATATGTGATGCCCAGGGCATTATAATGAATGTGTGTGCTGGCTGCCCTTGAAGCTATGACAATTCCCACATATGACATCTGATGCAGCTGTACCAGAAATTTGCCACTGGGGACATCCCCTATGGTCACCTAGTGGGGGATGCTGGGTACACACTGGAGCCATGGCTGATGACACTCATCAGAAATGCACACACACCTGAACAACAATACCACAATGAGGCACACACACAGGTCAGACATATAATAGACCATGTGTTTGGGATGCTTAGGTCATGGTTCCAGTGTCTGGACACATCCAGTGGAGCCTTGCAGAATCCACCAGCTGCATTTACTCAAATTGTTATGGTATGTGCTATGCTAGACAATATGATCCTGCTAAAACAGCTGCAGCATGAACAGCATGGGGTAGGGCCACACAGCCCCCCACCAATACCAACGCCTGCACAGGCACAGAGTAACCCGGAGGAGGAACAGCCTGAGCCTGCTCCAATAGGCAGATGGAGGCATGCTCAGTATGCCATGGCTGCGGCAAAGAGGCAAAGCATAGCACATGCACTGACACAGTAGGGACCCAGGGAATGACACCTCTCTCTGACTTGCACATGCAGTAAAAGGGATGCCAAACATGACACTACCTGTGCTCAACCATGTTAGGGAGTCTACTATGTGCATCCAACATAGACAGCCCTCCATCACCTATCACAAGTCTGGCACACCCTCAAGGTAAGTCAATCAACCTGCCAAATGGCAAATGGAGTAGAATGTGTTGTTACCTGTAGCTATGGTATAGATGTGAGCATGCAAGGGAATTGGGTGGCTGAATATTATGGCAGCAGACAGTAGACACCCACAGTGGCACCTTGACATCTGTAACACATACTAGAGTTACCATAGTAGCCAGCACTATACAGGGTGACAAAACCCACTGCAGGAAATGTGCTGAGTGACATGTGTGTCCATATGACCTACACATGCCAGTCAGGATGGTTCACATACCCAACAACAGTCTCAGCCAGCAGGACAGGTGGAGACAAACCCAAACAGATCCTATGCCATGGCCCTTGAATGATGGCTATGGTTAACCCCCTCCCCCCAGGTCTACACAGACAGACCACAGCAGGGCAGGCAGTGGGACGTTACTTCTGAAGGGTAGGAAGTCAGACAATAATATGTAGGGCAACTAAAGCCACAATCTGTAGTACACTGTTATGCCTCTAGTAAGCATGATAGTTAGCAATACAGAATGAAATGGAGTACCTGACATGCCAGTACAGTCATAGCAAATGTGTGCAAGAGTCAAGTGTGCCCCCCACATCATATACATAGTAATGTAATAACAGTCAGGTGTGCCCCCCCAACCCTACATAGAAATGTAGAAATAGTCAGGTGTGCCCTCCCCATCCTACATAGCAATGTAATAACAGTCAGGTGTGCCCCCCCCCAATCCTGTGTAGAAATGTAGTAATAGTCAGGTGTGCCTCCCCCATCTTACAGAGTAATGTAATAACAGTCAGGTGTGCCCCCCCACTCCTGTGTAGAAATGTAGAAACAGTCAGGTGTGCCCCCCCCTGCCATGCAGAAATGTAGTAACAGTCAAAGCCAAATGATTGATGGATACCCTGCAGAGACAGCATGCCACCTGTCGGTGTACAACACAAAGGTCAGCACTGCAGCACAAACTACCTGGACACGATCCACACATTCAGTACAGATGGTCATACTGGGCATGCTCACACTCTTAAACTTATGAAGGCTATGTCTGCAAACACCAGTGGACCAGACATATCTGACAGTTGCAGTTGTTAGTGCAGACACTTGTCAGTATGCACCACTCATGCCTTGCACACACAGTAGATAGGAATACAGACATATACGTCAGGACAACACACTATAATAAGCCAAGATAGACATACACAGATGTGTGGAAGAGGGTGACTGTGACAAGGAGCCATCCAGGCCTGTCCCACCCAGCACACAGCCAAAAGTCCCCAAACACATGAGGTACAGATGTCACTCACTACAAATACTAGCCACCAGTATCTGTCAGCATTACAGACTATGTGGTGCACATGCCAGCTGTGCAACATGACTGTACAAGGAAGTAGTCATCTAGCAGCTGTATACACATACCTGTAAAATATGACCCCATGTGTGCCCGCATGTGGCGTGTCAACCCCTAGATGAATGGGTTATGGCCAATGCACACACACTGCCCTCCCCTTAGCCCTACTATGACAAGCCTCCCGAGATCATCCAATGTGAAATACACCTTTGGGAGGATTATAGCCCAGTAATCTCCATGATGTGTCCAATAACTGCGTACTGCTGTAGTGTGATAAACTGGTTAGGTAGGAGTTCTAACCCCAGGCTTGGCAACTGTGAGTGTGTGTTTGTGTGCGTATGTGTCTGACTATGTAGAAAGCAATACTTTTTAGGGTACTCAAAACTCCCTACAATTCATATACTTAACTTTGGCAAGGCTGCTGATGTCAACCACCTAGAAATACATCTCTGGGAAGATTGTAGTCCAGTAACCTCCACAGTGCGCCCTGTTACTGCGTACTGCTGCAGTGTGATATAGTAGTTAGGTAAGTGTTCTAAGCCCACACATGGCAAGTTTGTGTCTGTCTGACCCTGTCTCTGTAGAGAACAATGCTTTTTAGGGTACTCACACTCTTTACAATGCATATACTCAAATTTGGTAAGGCTGCTAATGTCACCCACCTAGAAATACACCTCTGTGAAGGTTGTAGCCCAGTAATCTCCATAGCTCATCATGTAACTCCGTACCGCTGTAGTGTAATAAAGTAGTTAGGTAGGTGTTCTAATCCCAGACATGGTAAGTGTGTGCCTGTCTGTGTAGAGGGTAATGATTTTTAGGGTACTCACACTCCTTATAATTCATATACTCAACTTTGGCAAGGCTGCTGATGTCACCCACTTAGAAATACACCTTGGGGAAAGTTGTAGCTCAGTAATCTCGGTAGAGTGTGCCATAACTGCGTACTGCTGTAGTGTGATTTAGAACTATGGTAGGGTTCCATCCCCACCCATGGCAGTTCTGGATGTTTTGTGTGTATTTCAGTGTCTGTGTACAGAACAATGCATCATAGGCTAGTCACACTCAGTTCATTTCAAATGGCCTACTTTGGCAATCCTGCTGATGTCATTCATTGTGAAATACACCTTTGGGGAAGGAGTTCTCTTGTAATCCCTGTGGTGTGTCCTATAACAGCTCCATGCTGTAGTGTGATATAGACCTATGTCAGGGATTCTATACCCCCCCCCATGTCAGTTGTGGATGTTTTGTGTGTGTGTCACTGTCTGTGTAGAGAGCAATGCATTTTAGGCTAGTCACACTCACTACAATTCGAATGGCCTACTTTGGCAATCCTGCTGATGTCATACAATGTGATATACACCTTTGGGGAAGGAGTACTCAAGTAATCTTCATTACGCATACTGTAACTGTGTAGTGCTGTAGTGTAATAAACTAGTTAGGGGGTTCTACTCCCAGACAGTTTAGGTGTGTGGGTATGTGTGTTTGTAACTCATATCCTGTGTGGAGGTGGTTGTGAGTGTGTAGCCGAAGTGGAGCAGGTTTTGCATATTTCTTATATGGTAGCCCTACTATATATCACAATGTCTGCCATACAGGGATAACAGATGTGAAATAGCTGAGAGGCTGGAGTGCAAAGCCATACCCATACATGTGACATCAAGGGCAGGCAATCACAGTTAGCAACCCCAGTACTACCCAGAGCACACTCCCAACCCATGTCTCATACACCCACACACACATGCCTAAGGGCAAGCCAATATGTGGGTAGTACACTGCATATTTGCCACTGATAGTAACTATGTGGTGATAGCTGTGGGCTACAGAGGGCATGGCACCCTGTCCAATATGCACATACATGCAGACAGTGCACCTTCCCCATGTTCCCCAATGGACACCTGCAACCCTTGTGGTGCCATCATATGTGTGTCACAAAGGACATACCATGCCTGACAACATGCCCTGTATTGACAGATGCCACTGACACGAGGGAATGCCATTACCATGCTATCAATGTAGGTGCAGGGTAAACTTGCTGCCCATTACCAGTTCCCACCACAGGTGGGAAGACTGGCACATCTGATGATAATCTATGTTCACAACATGGGCCAGACACCCCAGGTATAGTTCCACATGTCACTGTACATGCATGTGGGAGGTGTGCACATCCCAGACACCGTCCATGTCATGGACTAAGGAACACATACATGGCAAGTGATGCACAGCATTGGCCACACACAATAGTCACCCAGCTGACTGGATGGGGGATACAATACCTACCTGTGTGGGCTAATGCTGACACTACAGCCCTAAGCCACAAGGCAGACTATTGTAATGTGGCCTGATGCCAAGGTATATCCATCGCTTAGCCTTGTACAGCCATCTGGCACATTCAACCACCACACACCCGTGCAGACATGCAACCATGCATGTCAGTATTGGCACCTGTGTTTTTGTGTGTGTGTTGTATGGTGTATATGTTGACATCCACACTCCCTACAACTCCCATTGGCATATTGAAGCATGCTGTCTGATGTCAGACACCTCCTCACACCCTTTGCCCATACAACCTCTGTATGACCCGTGAGGTGCATGTGATACTTGCACAGTAATGTGTTGTGGCAATCCCACTACTGATGAATTGTAATCCTGGCCCTGCCACGTGTGTCAATGTGTGTGTGTCCCTGTGAGAGTGTGGTTTTGTTGAGGCTGGCACCTGTTCATGCGGACAGGCACGTGTACGTCACCTACCGTATAGCTACGGTATCCCTGTTGCAGATGTCACTCACCATCACATATATGTTCTGAGGACTCCACAACAGGTGACTCATGTGGTGCATCCAATAACTGCATAGAACAGTGATAGCACAACATAGTCAACAGAGGTTTCATACCCTGTGCTGGTAGGTGTGTGACACAAACATGCTTAAGTTTTACTCTCTACCCCATCCCTGACATGTCTTTGCCTCTGTCTGCCTTTCCCACTCCCTGTCTGATGGATGTGTAGACCTACACCTTCTTTGCTTAGGCAGCAGCATGTGTATTTTAAGTGATGCTCATGATCAGCTGATGGCCTCTGCATGAATGGCAGCCCGCCCCTAACTGATTGCATGTGGAACAGCTGTGCTAACATTCCCATAGCCAATTGCATGGAAACACACTCCAATATCTAGGTACATCATGTTGGTATTGGCCCTTTTCATTCACTGTGAGGAGGAACTAGATCGGTTGTTTGGCAAACAATATCTCAGATGGATTGGGGATTTACCTCTATCAACATACACTGTGGAAACAGGGCAACACACAGGAGGGAGATGTGCCTGACCTGACTACAGACTGTAAGTGCTGCTATACTGCATTTGGAGTAATGTTAATTTAACAGTGTGTGTGTGGATATGGCTGTCCCACATGTCTCAATACCTGCCATGTCAGTTCTATGTTTATGAGGAATCCCCATATGCAGGGTCATCTGCAGACTGGGCAGCGTGTTGTGCCGTTAGTTTCATGTGTTGCCCATGGAGCATCTATCTGTGGACTGCAGAAGGAAGTGTCAGGATTGCAGTCTGTAGATGGTGAAAGCCGTGACAGTTACCAACTACATATCCCTCATAGGACATATGTTGCAACAAACCCAGTTACAACAGTAAATGTATGAGGTTATCACAGCAACATGTCAATGTTGGCCCTGTGTTTGTGCTTCCAGCCACAACTCTTGCATGAAGAGGTGCATATGTGCTGTACACCATAATGAGTGTCATCATATCTGATAACAAGCCAGGGAGATATCAGACTGCTACACATGTTATGTACAGTAGGGATTATATTTGATGACATAACCTGGACATACTGTGGTTGTTTGTACAGTACTGAGGTCTGTGTACTTATGGTGAATGTCGACAGTGTGTGTATTGTTAATATGTACCTTGGCCTGTGTACAGGCTGTGGTAGT
>NC_056730.1:754401844-754484344 GCF_019279795.1 Protopterus annectens | reverse complement strand
ATCCAAATGTACTATAGTACTATGAACATATTCTTTTTTTTTTTAATACTGTGAAATAGTGTGTTATGTCTCTCTATAAGCTATATTTTGCCTTACTTATAAATTGCATTATATAAGGTATATTCTGCCTTGTTGATATATTGCATTGTATGTATAACTGATTGCAACTATGTATAAATTTCTATGTATGCTTGTCATCTGCATGAAGGCCCAGTTCACAGATGACAGCCCATATGATGGTGGGACCAGTTTATTTACCCAATTAATATATGAAACAAACAAACAAATAAATAAAACAATATTGCTGTAGTTCCAGATAATAAATGATCATTGGACTTAATACTTAATTTCATGAAATGTGTAGAATGTATAACTGCTTTCTTTCAGTAATATGGAATTGCTCACTGTAATATTGAATTGTGTACTGCCACCATGCACATTATTTCCTTCATAAGCCAAGTTAGATCACCATAGAATGGAACTAAATTCTTTAAAACATACAGAATCTCTGTTTTAAATCTATCTAAACTATGTTTTAGATACTAAACCTTATTTATTCCTGCCATTTTCTTTCTGTTGTCTAGGGCTGTTATTTGGTCTAGGGGAATTCTAAATTGTGAAGAACATTAGAACAAGGATTCTGAGATCATAAATTTGGCTTTATTTTCAGCCTGAAACTACAATCCTGTACAATAGGTAATTGAAAATAACAGATGCAGTTAGAATTTTTTTTCTGGCATCAGTATTTCCATATGAAACATTTTGTTTTCTTTTCTTGTGCAATTTCAGTATTGTCTTGGATGAATCATTGGTTCATTCTAAAACTATTTTCATTTGTTCATTCATAAA
Source organism: Protopterus annectens (assembly GCF_019279795.1). Classification (NCBI taxonomy): domain Eukaryota; kingdom Metazoa; phylum Chordata; order Ceratodontiformes; family Protopteridae; genus Protopterus; species Protopterus annectens. Next base: position 754,483,495 of record NC_056730.1, on the reverse strand, counting down.
TGCTTGTGAATGATACGTTATTTTATTACTGAGGAGTATTCAACCAACATCAATATGCCTGTTGATATCCTCCTTCCAGTATTCCTCTCCATCACCAGAAACAAAGAGTTTTACTTCTCGCACTTTTAAGGACTGCATCATGCAATAGCTCATTAATTTAATGCAATGTTTTGCTGGACTTATTAATGACATTTTAAACTACATACAAGATGCACAGTAGGACCTTGGACACATTATTGTGCAATATGTATGAATGGCACAGTGGTGCAGCGGGAGCATTGTCACCTCACAGCAAGAGGTTTTCATTCTATTCTCAGCTGGGGCGCCTTCTGGATGGAGTCTGCATGGCCTCCTTGCATTCATGTGAATTTCCTTCGGGTGCTCCAGTTTTCTTCCACGTTACAAAGACATGTGTCTAGAGCATTTCTCCCCGGGCCTCTGCTGAAAATTGGCTTTGTTCCAAGTCTGACTTTCCCAGTAAACAAATGTTAAATAAAATAAATAAATAAATAACTAAATAAATAAATAAAATTGATTTACTTCAGTTGTACATTGTGCGTTCATGATGCATAAGGGACCGGATGTGGGGAATCAGCCACAAATGAAGATGCACAGCATAGCAGCCTTTTCATCCAACATACAAATATCAGTAACATCTTTATAAGGAAATGATAGTACCATGGGCAGTCATGGCATAGAAGATTGGGCATATTGCAGTGTAAGGATACATTTGGCACAATAGACTTTTCAGCATATAAAAGGAGTGCAGATTGCAACACGCTGTGCCTAATGATACAAAGTGCATGGCAACAAAGATGGGGAGAATGTAAATTGACAAAAAATAGACAACTCCAAGTTAAACAAGCACAACATCAACTTCACTGTAGCAAATAATTTTGACAAACCAAATTTCTGAAAATGGACATCAAAAACATGAAAACTCAGCTAAAAAGTAATCGCTACATTTGGGAAAGCCCCCTGCCCCTCATATGTAAGTGACTCCCTGCCCCTCCCATGTAAGTGATTGTGCTGCCTGTATCTTCTACATACTGTAGTCCACTACAATATTATTGTGCAACTGAGTAGAAAGGAAATATATCTGTCACAATGGCTAACCTTACATCAGTAAACAATGAGACCTATGGAGAGAACTATAACATTTCCAGGTAATTTTTCTGCAGTAATATCTAGTCTAGAATTTCAAAATCATATATTATTCAGTGCATTAACCCCAAAATGTGATGCATACATCTTTATGGTATAAAGTTCAAAGAAATGAAACATTTACACTTGTCTTTATCATCATAGCACAGGTCTATCACTTCTGATCTGTATGAATGAAACAATGAAACAATGGATGGATTCAACAATTTGCTGAATTTGATTAATGAAAGATCCACATAAAAGGTTTTGGTCACTGACAAGCTCCCATTGCCAGTGATAACAACATTGTCAGAAAATTGAAATTCCTACTTCTGCAGTCATATATTTTGTAACGGAGCATTTTGTGCATGCATGTATGCCTATGTAAATGCACACAAGAGATGTAGACGTAGACAATAATGGTTGGCTTGTCCAACAGATTAGACACAATTCATAAAATCTCTGACTTAAATTTGTCTCACTACCAATTCTTGCATATTACCATAAACTGAACCTCATAACGGCTTTGTTCTAAGTGTGAATAACTTTGCCATTCTTCCATGTTATGGTTCAATATTGCATTGTAATGTGTGATTTACTTCCCATTTGTACCTGTTGTCTACCCCAAGTGGGTGGACTGTTCCAAGGGCCCTTTTCAGCAAATGCACAGTTACAGAGCATGATTAGAAATGAGAGTCATTCAGTTGCAGAAATTCTCAGGTAGAAAACTGATGTCATGCTATAAGTACATCCTCCTGTCCTTCCACATTATACAGTACAAATAAAGATTCATTACATTGTAAAAAGCCAAGACAATTGGTGCAGAGGGTTAAGGATGGGAGCTGTAATTCCTGTGGTAAAGAGTTTGATTCCCTTAGCCCATGTTTGCCTATTGTGTAACCTTATCAAGTCACTTAACCAGGAAATGCTCCTAGGTCACCCCTGAAAATGGAATGTGTATCCACTGGGCCCACCTGGATAACAAATAGGTCTTATTATTACTTATTTAAAGAAAGGTAATTTTTCCCTTGGAGGTAGAACAGTTCAACGTAAAGTATCTTTAGACCTATAAGATGGGTTAAACTGAAGAACTTAACAGACAGATGAGATGGGGTGAAGATTAGCCCATGTCAAGAAAACATATACAACTAGATATTGTTTTAAGAAGTTCTACCAGCTTTTTCCTGAAAAGGAATATTCTGTAATCAATCTAAGTTCTGTGGAAAGATGGTTCCAATTAGCAGGAATAATGTTGCTGAAACTTTTTTTCTCCAGACAAGAGTAAGAAAGGGGGGCTGATTAGTGTTATGCACCATTGTCATAACTTTTGAGAGTGTATAGAGAGTATTTGATTGGTTGTATATATTAGCAGTGCTAGTATTCTGTAGGGACATTTGACAGCCTGCTATGCTTTTTCATTAGAATTTGTGTGTTTGCATGTGTGTACGTGTGTGTGTGTGTGTGTGTGTGTGTGTGTGTGTGTGTGTGTGTGTGTGTGTGTGTGTGTGTGTGTGTGTGTGTGCGTGCATGCGTGTGCGTGTGTGTGTGTGTGTGTGTGTGTGTGTGTGTGTGTGTGTGTGTGTGTGTGTGTGTGTCTGTCTGTGCGCTCTTGTGTGCCATTGGAGCCCTGCTCCTACATAGAACTTCCATAATGCAGCCATCTTTGAATCACTTACTATATAAGTCACCTGCCAGGAACAATACACCAGGAAGAATATTCATATACACCTACAGGCTACCACATTTACATGCAGAGATACAAGCTTCACTGCCTAGAAGTGCAGAGTGGTGTTTATATATAAATTTAGACAGTCTTGCAAAGCAAGCAAGACAGCTTGCACTCATCTTGCAAACTCCACAAGCTGACTGAATATAAACTGTATTTATACTTTCTGCAGTAGTTTTTTCTGTACATTAACATAGTCAGTGCATACTATTTCTGAAGATGTTATCCACGGTTGTAATACTTAAGAGAATGCGACCATTTATCAAGATGCATGCATTGCATTTGATCTTGAAATATAGGATTGTGATCTGTAAATTCAGAGACAAGCTACTGAAAATTGTACATGAAAAAACATTAATATTGTCCTAGAAGGGGTATGGTAAATAGGATTATTCCTTACGGGGTGATCGCATGCTCTACCACTCTATGGCCATGGAGATAGCATATTAAAGAATGAGGGTTTGGGCCAGAGGTTATCTGCTGTCGGCTGTGGGGACATAGGCTGGCTGCTGTTTGCATAATGGTCACAATGGAAGTAATTTGCTTTTTGTTTAGTAGGTCATTGTATATATTAAGATGTCTTTAGTTGCAGTATAAACTTCTGGAATTTTGATTTTTGAGTTGCCCTTGTGAATGTTTCTGATGTTGTTGGAATTACAGTTTGCAAATTCATTGTAGTATCATGGGTCTCTTCAAGACACTAAAAATGAGAACATCAAAGCTCACAGGTTCTCTGCATGCAAACAGCCACAGCTCTATAGTCTGTTTAAAAAAGACAAACTAACTCTGTCTCTCAAAAGATGCATTGGCAGATTCCATCTAGGATATCCATTTCCATGGGCTCATTCTAAAGTATCAGTAACACTAAAGGAATTTAAATATTGATTCATCTTTAAATATTTTGAAATAAAAAAAAGTTTCATCCCAGTATTCATAGAAAATGGTGTAGCACCACAGTGTGCCATGTAGTGTTGTGTCATATCCAACAGGCCACTGCTCAAAATAACACAGTCTCATAACTACCATGGAGACTTTCTCTACTCAAACAAAATAGCCAAGTCGTTGAATGCTCTTCCCCTAAGCATACAATGCACCCCTACTACTCTTCATTTAAAACAAAAATAAAAAAATATCTTAAAAGCAAGTGGCTTTGCTCATGTAGCCCCCTGGATAACTCCTCTCCCCTAATTTTTTTCCTTTCCTCTCCTCTCCTTTACAGCTCTTTGTTATTTTTTCAATATTACAACTGTTTTTTCCTCACTGCTTAATGCACTGAAATGTTCAGCTTCCAAAATTTCAATGTATTTGCATTCTCTATCATTGTATATACACGACTTATCAGTTAAGTCTGCTGATTTCCTGGTTTAGTTGTCTGTATTTACTTGGTAATCTAGATCCCTGTGATTTACATTTATAATTTTGTAGATATAATGCAAGAGTTTTACCTGTCTTTTCTGTATTGCATATACTTTGTATTGTATTGTGTCTTTGTGATGTAATTTCTGTATTTTTAATCTGTCTTGTTTCATGTGGAGCTTTTCTCCCCAGGTCTCCACTGAAAATGGGCTACCAGCCCAGTTGGATACTACCCGGTAAACAAATGTAAAATAAATAAATAAAAAATAAATGTGGCACTACTGTGAGATTTGGTGATTATAGTCATGAACAGTCTTTACAAAGACAACCCAGAAATTTGCAGGAAAATCAATCACGTACCTGATCAGCTGAAACGCCTGTGCAGAGGAGTCCCATAACTACAAAGAAGAGCAAGCAAAGGCAATGATAGCCTCTTCCAGTGGCACACATCCATGCACAAAAATTGACACACATACGTGCACAATTGGTAATAAGAATTCCCCCTCAGATGTGCACGTGCATTAAAGGCAATTGCCACTAGATGTAGACATGCATGTTTTGGCCTTTTTAGTGACCTCATCAGTACAGCATAGGTAGATTGTTTGGCTGTACTTTAGAAACACAGAGGTTGAATGACTGACTGTAAATATTTGCAGCATTGCAATGGATAGCTAATTGGTTACCTGACAGAACCTACATGGTTAGAGTCACATAATCCACTGGTCTCAGTGTTGGGCCCTCTCTTATTTGAAATGTACTTCTCATACATATGTTTAGGCCAATACTCCTGACCTAAGCTTATCTAAGCTTGCAGACAATTGTAAATCAGGTGTCATTATTAGCTCTTCCACTTATTCACAATTGCTCCAACATGGGTTAAACCATATTAACTACTGGTGTAAGAAAAATTATGTCAGATTAAATGTAAAAACTGTAGTATAGTCACTTTGGTAAACAAAACCTATTTCCCATTCTATATAGGTGACACCAGGCCCTTCAGTCAGAGACTTGCAAGGGATCTAGGCACTCTTATTGAGAATTCCTTATTTTTATACATCATATATATGCACAGTAGCATAAAATTCCATATGGCTCTTCTAACTTTCTCTAAATGGAAAGAAGTTTATATTCCCTTTTCTTGTATCCCATCAGATCTGTTATTGGGTATAATGTCCCTTTTGGCATGCACTTGTCTAAACATTTCACTTACATTGAGAAATATCAGAGATTCCTAACTAAAAAAAAAAAAACAATCAGTGGCTGCAAAAATATTATCAAGACACACTGGCACCCCTCTCTCACTACTCATTTTCTTATAGATTCATCCATGGGGATCTATTGGTTTTCAACCATGAAAGATCCAATCTCTTTGACCTTAGCACAACAAATAGCTTCTCAAATACCCTGTTAAAGGAATAAACCATCATCAACAGATGAATAAGATACATTGGCATAAGCCTAGACAATTGGAGGAGCAGTGTCAAATTCTCCCCTTTCTGTCTTGTATTGCCTTCCTTAAGACCAGAGGGAACTTCTGAATATATTTATGGGCTAGACATGTTATGGTCCGCATACTGATTGCCTAATGCTTACCCATGGACCTGTATAGTAATATGAAAATAGCTGGTTAATTACTTCATAGCTTCACATTTTTAATGTCTAGATAACTAGATCCTCAGTCTTCAGCTCCATTAATTTTTATTAATTCCATGAGTTCATTGCTGTTTGCATATGACATGCTACACCTTTTATCCATCAGTAGACTGAATTTAAAATCAGACTGTCATACTGTAATTGGTGCTCTGATTAGGGTGGGCCTGTTACTATGTCCTATACTCACTAACCCACATATTTTTTATTACCTCTTTAATTATGTGATGCTGTACACAATCTTTGCTGCTGATAAAATGTTAATAAACAAGAAACCTCTCTCACTGTAATCTAGACTTATGCTGTGGCTTGTTATAGCATAGAGACACATAGTGATTTACTTGGCCTGTCATGAATGTTCCTTTGTTATGCTTAGTATTTCCTGCTGTTCCTGAATTTTCTTTTTTTTGAAGGGGGGGCATAATAAGACTGTACCACTTATGATCTCTTTTGTTTATGTATGCACAGTGTTTTAACTCCAGTCTGCTGTTTTTACCTCATATTACACTGTCATACTTTCATGTCCATTCAGTAATTATGTTTTATTTGATGACCAATTGCTGTATCATAGTGTTCTGCATCTGCTGATGACTTATTTGTTGTTGCTGCTGCTGACCAGGCTGTGTTGGTGGCTACATGTTTTTGGAAGAAAGAGTAGTAGTTTAGTCTTGTTTGAATTGAGAATGAGGTGGTTGTTGGATAGCCAGTTTTCTACTGAGTTAAAGGAAGTTTGAGTAATTGATGCAAGTTGAGTTATAGAGTCAGCGATTGAGATGACTGTAGAGTCATCTGCATACTGTGTAATAGATGAGTCAGGGCAGGAAGAGGAGAGAAAATTGATAAAGATATTGAAAAGTAGTGGACCAATGATAGATCCTTGTGGAACACCTGTTTTAATGGTGAGCAAGGGGAGTGTGCTGAATGCCATTTTACTGACTGGTAATGATCAGAGAGATAACTTTTAAACTAGGATACAGTAGCAGGTGAGAAATTAAGGTTTGTGAGTTTCTGCAGAAGGAGAGCATGAGAGACTGTGTCAAAGGCCTTTGAGAAGTCTAAGAGCAGACAAGAGATACGTTTGTTGCTGTCTCTGGCAAGTGATACAGTATTAAGGAAAGGGAGGATGGCTGTAGTGGTGCTACAGTTGGGACGAAAACCATGTTGAGTAGGTGTGAGTAGATTCTCTAGAAGTAGGTATCGCATTGTTTGTTTGTGTATACATTTTTCTAGAAGTTTGGAGAGAGGTGAGAGTATAGCAATGGGTTGAATGTATCTGTGGGGTTACCTCCTTTGTATATAGGAAGGGTATAGAATTGTTTCCAGATTGTAGGAACAGTTGATTCTGAGATGGAGAGATTAATTAGTATAGAAACTGGAAGAGCAAGGGGATCAGCAGCGTTCTGTGGGAAAGAAGAGGAGATATTGTCAACAGATGTGGAGCATGGTTTTAATTTGGATAAAAGTATTTTGATAAAGTTGCTCGAGTTTGCAGAAAATTTAAATTCATATGGTCGAGACCATATGGTCGAGTTTTTGGAAACTTGAAGCTTTTGAATGGAGATCCTAGTACAGTGAGAATTGGGAAATTTACCCTTTTCTTCATTGTACTGCGAACTCAGAGTTGATATATATAATTTGCAGGGGGTGGGGGGCCACGGGGCTTGTCCCCCTGCATAAATATAAAAAAAAGTAGATATTTATGTTTTGTTTTATGTTTCAGCTTTTGGAAACTCAGTCATATGGTCTTCTCTGTTTGAATTTCGAGTTTCTGAAAAGTCGATCATCTGACATAAATCCATATATAGATATATAGATATATATATATATATATATATAGATATATATAGATATACACATGCATATATTTAAAGATATAAAGACAAACACACCCATGGGCAAACTTTTTCAAACATATTTTCTGTTTTTAAGAATTTCCTCATTAAGAAACACAACCTTTTGCACTGCCCCCTGCAAGTATTGTTTGATTTTTTTTTATGTTACACAGTGATTTCTCCCGGTTTCAGCTTCAATAGCTCTACAAGGATCATCTTAGTTCAACAACTCCTTATTACCTATATTATAATCTATGAGCTGCTCATTGCTGTCCCAGATATAATGCTGCACATACAAGATTCATTTCAAACTTTTTTTCCTTAAACTGCAGTAAAGTGCTTTGTGTAGAAACATTATTCGTATAATGTACACACAGACACACAGACACACAGACACACAGACACACGCACACACACACACACACACACACACACACACACACACACACACACGCACACGCACATGCACACACACACACTAACACACAAAAAAATGTCTTTAACACTGCTGTTTTAAATCCATTGCACTTTATATGATATATCTGATCACAGCCTTACAAACATTAGTTGTCTGTGATAACAAAATTTTTCCATAACTGTAGTTAGAATGCTAATCAGTTGCTTGGAAATGCACTATTTTCCATCTGCATATACTTTATACAGCATCAAACCTGGTCTTCAAACATCGCTGTATGAATGGTTCACTTCACAGCATCTATCAGTTGTGTTTTATAGTCAGAGGTCATGCATCTGACATAAGTAAGACTTTGGAGGGCAGAGGAAATTGCAGCATTTCTGCTTTGCACATGACATAAATGTAATAGTTCATGCTTTTCTCAATGAAGATATGAATATCAATGATCTTGGTAACACTGCTAAAAGAATATGCAGACATTCCCCACAGTTATGCAAAACCTGGCATTTGCTTAAAAAGAAAATACAGCAGGAACACAATTCATCTTTTTATCACTTACAAGACATTTCTGCTTGATGGAATCCACCCTTTCTTGTATTCAGAAGAATGTTGGATGAAAAGAAAGCTGTCAGACAGTAAGCTTTGAAAAAGAAATAGTGGTTCAGATGTCCATATTAACCTAAAAGAGCAGACCATGCTAGAACCTTTCTTTGTACTGTCTCAACAATGTACTTGCAAACACTGCACCACTGAGTCATGGAATGTGTCTAAGAAAACTGACACAATTCAAATTAAATCTGATCAGAATAAGTTAGAAAAGTAGCTTCAATAAAAATATACAAACAGCTTACTAATGCCAATGCTTCTAAAACATAAAGGTTATGGAAAGATCACTGTGATATGTAATCAAACATGTTAGTACAAATATTTGCAAAATCTACTGTTGCTTGCCAGATTCAGAGCATTCATGATAAAGAACAAACCATTTACTTAATTATGACTGAGTTTATACTGGAAGTGCAATACTCAGCACTGATTTACATTCATCCTCGCAAAGGTCACCAGGTTTTTCCAGTACGCAACATATAAGGAAAGAGTGCATTTTTATCTTGCACCCACTTATATCATCTAAAATGCAACTAGCAAATGCTGAAACAGGAATAACAATGACGGGAAATATCACTTTCAGCAAATGAGGTAAAAATTAAATACATGTGACGTGTATTTATGTGTGTCTGAGTCTACGTGCATATGAATGTGTATGTGTATGGGTACAGTACACCTTTTTTGGGGGGAGTTGGACATTGTACTCCTCTACCCAACACATACTCATGAGGTCCAAACTCAGACTTCCAGATCTACATATCAAGAATAAGATAGATTGTCTCCCAGACTCAACAGAATTCTTGACAGTGTTCTGGAGGATCACAGCTGTAATTGCAATTGCAATATGATTGTAAAAGATGAAGGGAACAAAAGAAATACGGGGATCTATGGGCCTGTTCGCATAATGGCAGTGTCAGGGAAATTCATGAAGAAAGTCCTGAGGGGAAAGCCTGGTAACATTCCTACAGAACAACAATCTCCAGGACAACAAACAAAATGAGTTTTAATACTGTTTAGAGGTGAACCTCACAAGAGAGTACCAGCAGATATCTACTTAGACCTCAGAAAAATCTCTGACCAAATGACCATCCCCCACAGGAGGCTGATATGAAAACTGGAGGGTCTGATGGTAAAATCAAGAGTGAAAAAAAAAGTGGGCAGCTCTATGACTGAATGGTACAACACAGAGGTTTGACTAAAGGAGCACTGCTATGAATTAGGAAAGGGACTAGCAGAGTACACCAGGGGTCTGCCTTGGATGTAGTGCTCTGTAGTTTTTTGCCTTATGCCTTAGACATATTTGTGAGAATAAAGAAAGGGATCAGCCTCCTTGCTGATAACATGGTGATAAACAAATCCCTGGAGGATGGGAGGAAAGTCAAGGAAAGGACCTGGAAAGTCAGAATAAGTAGGCAGAAAGCTACACAAATGAATTTAAAGTAATGCCAATTAGGCCACAGTTCTTCCTACTGCTCAGAATCAGCTCAGAGGAGTAGAGAGGGGAAATTATCTGGGCAGGGCTAATCAAGTGCAAAAGCATTTTTGGAGTTTGGGGTTGACAAAGTGGTAAGGAAGTCTACCTCACAGACACAAGCTACAGAGTTTTTTCTCAAATTTTTAGGGAACTTTGCGAGTCTTGATATAGCCCACAGGGGTTAGCTAGCCTAATGCTTACCTATAAATTACACCAGTACTGAACCACCAGGAGAGCAGCAAACAGAATACTGGGAACTGGATTCTGGAAGCAAGGAGACAGACACTGCTTCAGTTCTACAAGTCATTGCTTAGAGTACACTGAACTGTAGCAAGTCTATTTGTTGCCCTTGGCAGCACACATTTTTGGAAAACCCCCAAGGTCACAGCTGAGGAACAAAAAAATAGAGTCATCTCTAGATCAGTGAAGAACTATTTATGCATACAAGATAGCTGTTTACAATACTTTCATAAACTTTTTTTATACCCCCAGACCATAGCTGAAGTTGAAGAGCAGCTTAATAGCTCCTTATTACATATCCTATATATTCCTTATAGAGACAATCACTTAAACAGATACAATCCTTCTGTACTGCTTGCCTCCTTTCAGGGGATGATTATGACCAGCAAATAGCTATTATGTTTATATACATTATTGCTCTTTGCAGCACTTTTACAAATACATGTTATTAAAGTGTACAAAAAGCTATAATAACTTCCTGCTTCAGCGATGTGAGCACAGCTGCTTTAATGATTATGGACAGTGCTGTATTCTCTTCAAAGGCTGATCAATGCATCTTCCATTCTTACTCCACTAACAGTTTCTACCCAGAAACCTCCGCCCTTTTCTTCATCCTTACTATAACTTTAAAATCACATTGTGAATACAGCATGCAGTTCTAGAGTCTAAAATCAAATCACTGGAAGGAATTCAAAGGATAGGTGTTAGGAAAATTTGGAGGACGGAAGGCAAGCAATATGACTAGAGACTTGAGGAGCTAAAATGCTTCTCACTTGGAGACCAAAAGAGATGGAAGACATGGTGATGCACAAGATGTCAGCATGATGTAAGGCAGTCATTCTGAACAGTAAGCATAGAAGGAGAAGGAGAGGACATGGACAACAAATTGTATGGTCTAACTACTACCCAGATTTCTGAAAGTATTTCTTCACAGGAATGGTTGTGCACACATAGCATGGACTATTAAAATGTTTGGTGGAGATGGAATCCAAAAAGGTATTTAAGAGGGCATTGGACAGGTGGAAACTGGATAAGAGCAAAGGTAGGAAAAAAAAGGAGAGGTAGAGTGTTAACGCACTTTAAGGTATATTATTACACTTCTCACACATCCATCTTTTACAGTTAATTTTATTCTAGATATACTCCTGATGATAAAGCAGTAAATGGCTTGAAAACAAAAAAAAAAACAAAAAATATTCTGAGTTTTTCTTTTTTGATATTTTATATTTGCTGTTTTTCCCTTATGACTATACCCACAAAATAATGTCAGGTTAAGTATTAGCAATAATTTGCATACACATGCAATACATTATGGGTAATCAGCATCATGCTTCATTACAGGGGCAGCTACTTATTTCCATCATGGTTTCACTAGAAGAGCATCAATTGTGTTAAATTTTCAAGAACAGGTGTTGTGCCTGTGAGAAATAGCTGGCAAATTGTCTTATATCCTAATAAGACTACCAAATTGCTGCAGCTAGCATAAAAATGTTAGCTTATACAATAATGTCGGTAGTGAGGGTTTGTGGGTACAGTGTTTCATGATGTCATGTCAGGTGTTTTTAGTTTCAAGAAAATATTCAAGGGGTAGTGCTTATGAATTAAATGAATTGTGAAAATAGCACACTATTTGCCTCAAACACTGTAAAATGTGATATGGTATATGATAAAGAGATTACTCCCATCACTATGCCTTGGTTATTTACATTTGTTAAGGAAGGTGTGACAATATACTTTAAAAGACAGACTATAAAGGCTGCTATCTCCTTCTGCTCTTAAGAAAATGTAATGCAAATATTTTAGCTAAAATGCATCTAATCAAAATAAAATATAAATGAGTTATGCAACAAAAGACACATGCTGGAACAATCACAAGAATTCGTTTTAGACAGTCTAGCAGTTAGCATTGATGACTAAAGCTCTGAGCTGTTAATGAACTGATTCTGTGCTTTGTGTACAGGGGTTTTCTTCCATCTTTATTTATCTACTCTGAGCAAGTCACTCCCAGGTCACCCCTGTAAAGGGACAGTTGTGTCTCTTTAGCTAAACCAGTCTACAAATAAGTAAAATAAAAAAACAGAACTGTGTCAAGAAATGGCCAATTGCCAATTTTCAGAAATTATTTTGCTTATAGTTCATATTGCACTTAATTCAAAAGTACAGACACGTAGTCAAAGAACTATAAGAAAGGAAGTGCTGTGTTGTGGTGAATCCCCACAGTATCATTTTATAATATATTATTTAGTTGTGAAACAAGAGTTATTGAGTTACTGTCAGCAAATTGGCTGTCCATTAGTCATGTATTGTTTAATAGTATCATAATTCAAGACATAAACTATGTTTATGCAAATAAAGTTAAATGCAATTGAGTTATATTGGTGTATTGCTAACACATAAAAGGCATTCAGGTACAGAGTATTAGCCCTACAAAACAGCATAACATTTCAAAAACTATGCATGCATAGGAGTGTGAAGGATATGGATAAGGACCAGAGCAGAATAAACTGTCCCCTAATTGACTCAAAAATAAATAAACATAATGCATTATATTATGGTATAATGCTAGTTTCACAGATAATACCTATCTCAAACCATGTAGTGTTACTGCACTGGAGTAAAGGAGGAATTGGTAAACTGTAAGGGAACAAGCTTTAAAATGGGTGCATTGTCAGGTATGTTAGCAAGCTTAATGCTAATGCTACAGGTAAAAAGAAGTTCAGAAAGCAAAAGAGGGAAGGGTAGCAATATATGGGTGACATAGACACAGAATTAGTTAACAAATCCTGAAAAGTCATGAATATGGTGGGCCTAATATTGATGCTGAATAGCCAATGTTTCCAAATTTCATGACACACTTAGGAAGGTACACACAGGTCATGGTAGGCCTATTTTCTATTGCTTTTTCATTATGAGTAATTTTAATTGTAACAATGGTAGAGTTCAGACAAGCACTCCAGCAAGGTAGCATTTGCAGTATTTACTCGCAGTGATTTGTTTACTTTATTTAGGTTGGGATACTAATATAAAGCTGATAAATGTTTGGTGCAATTATTGTGCAACTATGCCCACGTTGTTATAGATTGACAGTAATGCTGGGGTTTAGAAATTAGAATGTAGTCAATTGCTGTTTTGTGTGATATGAGCAAGTTACATGAGGTGCCATTCCAGATTATCACCCATATCAAGTTGTTTGAATGACTTTTTCTTCCCAATGCACACCCCTGTTAAAAGTTTAGCCCAACAAGAATACGTATAATTTACAAAAAAAAAATCCACTCCTTGTGCTTTGACCATGGATTCCATTTTGTCTTTCCTCCTTTCTGATGAAATGTATTAACAGATATATTTAGGGAATCAAACACTGGTTAGGTTCATAGTTTTCATATGATGTCACTTTTATTTCCTGTTTTCCATGTATATTTAGTGAAATGATTACCTATGAGCTGCTTACATTTCTATTATTCTGCCACTGTTGCTTATGTTCATCACCATACAAATATGTTTTATTATGTTTAATATAGCTCAGATGTTTAAAAGGCTTCTTCCTACCTGGGTTTAGTAGGTTCTTAGGCTTGAGTGTCTGACTGCCAAAGTTAGTTACAGCCCATTGGCCTGCATACACCATTCACATATCTATATCTATCGATATATATATATATATATATATATATATATATATATATATATATATATATATATATATATATATATATATATATATATATATATATATATATATATATATATTTTTTTTTTATTATTACATTTTGTTGATTGGGAATGTCTGACTGGGCCAGAAGCCTGTTTGCTCCACAGAAAATAAAATACAAGTAGATTTTAGATACACAGATTATCACAAAATAGAATACATTTTTACAATATCAAAAAAAAAAAACATTACATATCCAGAAGAAACATTGCACAAGTATTGCGTGTTTTCTGGTGGAGATCCAAGGGTAAGATCTCCCTCGATGAACAACACAGATCATCACAAAAATAGAATACATTTTTACAATATCAAAAAAACAAACATTTTACACACACACACACACACACACACACACACACACACACACACACACACACATATATATATATATATATATATATATATATATATATATATATATATATATATATATATATAGACAGACACACATATATATATATATATATATATATATATATATATATATATATATATATATATATATATATATAGATACACACACACACATTATTTGCTTTAATAAAAAAAAAAAAAAAAAACTAGCCAGTTTATATTCTGACTCCTATTCTTTGCAAGAAATGTAATCTTCCTATAACAGAATAAAACATGTAATAAAATAAAACAAAAATAGAAAACATGGTAATGACAATTATGAAGCAGCAGTGTTATGTTTTAATGGATATTAATAATTTAAATATTTCTGTTATAAGATCATAAGTACACTCGGATACCAAAGAAGTAGTCATTAAAGATTCTGCAGGTGATTACTAATAAATCTAAATTTCAAATTACTCACATCTGGCTCATTAAATGACCTATATGGAGGTATTTTTGGAGGAGTGGATTTCTAAAGGTAGTTTTATTTTGGTTGAAGGGGATAGGTAAGACTAGAAGTAACTGGAATTCACTAGGATCTCTGCATTATTTAGACAGGACACAGTGGATTTAAGGGATTCCTGTGTTACATACTAAAAATAGAATATGTTGCCAGCAGTGCATATGAGGGTAGAGTCATCTGTATATTGGGTTAGGGAAGCGTGCTTACTAGCAGTATAAAAGTTGTGAAGTCTAAGTGTGGAGCCTTGACGTATAGCAGTGAAAATATGCAACAAAGGAGAATATGAAGTTTGCCATTTCACCAACTGAAATTTATTTGGCACACCTCTTTTGTGAGAATTTTGTGAGAATCCATTGTGAGAAGCTTGAGACAATCCTAGTGAGGACATCTGGTGAAGTACTTTCTGGTGAGAAACTGTATCAAAGGCTTTTGACAGTTCCAGAAGTTCAGTAGAGTCAAGCTAACTGTTTCCCTGTCTTGATTAATAGCATTGGTAAAGGTGAATAGGCCTGTAGATGTAATATGGCCTAGATGAAAGTAATGCTGTGATGATGTGAGGAGCTGTTTGGTAAGTAGGTAATAGAGAAGTTTTAAATATTTTTTTAAACATTGAGAAATAGATTCAGTCCCTAAAGGACATATATTCAAACAGATACTATGGCAGAGTCCGAAAACTACTGAGGGATATACATCATCCGGCCTATGGACTGTTCAAACTCCTGCCAACAAGGAAGCACTACAGAAGCATTAGATGCAGGACATCCAGATTCCATAACAGCTTCTTCCCACATGCTATCAGACTGCTGAACAACAAACCCATAGCCTAAAAGACTACATGGGTAAACAAACATTATTTATGTGCAATACGTCATTGTTATCTACATAGCTCACTTTATGCTTTATACTTTATTGTGTTTTTTTTTAGTATCTTATTTTTGATTTCTATTTCAGTATTTTTAAATTATTATTAATCTTTCTTCTGTAAACTATAATTCTTATGGTACGAGCCCGAGTATCGAAATTTCATGCAGTGACATGCACTTTTTCCTCTGTGTTGATCTGTATGACAATAAAGTTTACTTTGACTTTGAGATTGCAATAGTCTAAAGTTTGATAGACTTGAGGAGTTGCCTCCATTGTACATAGGATCATAGGATTATAGAATCATAGGAAGTTACTAGGCTATTGGCTCTGAGGCCCTTATAAGCCTAGCCAAGAGTTTAGCCCATGTTTAGACAAGTCAGGACACAAAGCCCCCATCCAGCAGGGGCACAGGTGGAACCTAAGGGGTGTATTTTCTGTTTCCCATCCAGTTACCCAGGTTGCACTTAAAAAGGGATAATAAGGTACTCTGATTGACATGGAGAAGGAGTCTATTCCACAGATGGGGGAGTCTCTGAGACACAAATATGTCCCGCCAACAAGTCCTATTGATGTCACAGACCAGGTTGAGGTCATGCGTGCAGGTTACTCGAGTGCAGCTTGACTTGGGGATTTGCTGCAGTCCCAACAAAGCAGGGTCTGAGATTGCTTTGTATGCCAGACCAACAAAATGTTAAAAACTGAAGACTCAAAACAGAAAAAGTATTCAGAAGATAAAACACCACTCCTTTTCAACGATAAATTACTGAAGTTTTTTAATGTGAGCGCTTTCGTCCATTTGCAATGAAGGAACTTCATCAGACAAATTGTAAAAACACTATGCAGTTTAAATAGTCATGAATAAGCAATGACATCATAATCCCTCCCACTTGCATTTATAAAATATAAAGTATAAAACTTTCTGTATGTATAAATTCAAACCTATACATATGTGCAACATGTTTATATAATATATAACAAAGGTAAAAATAAATGTGAGGATAAAATGTTTTTCATCTCAGTAAAGCTTTCAATTTCAGGACACATTTCAGTGAGCAACATTCATTAAGTCATGGATAGAAAATGCATTTGTTTTCAGTTGTCATAGTAACTCTCTCTCTCTTCAAATTTTAAAGCTCAAGGGCCCCCTCTAGAGTCAACTTCCAACTTTTCAATAATTATAAAATGGAAAGAATGGTCAATACATTCCAGGGTATGTTTTGCCAGTGCATTATTTTTATCTTGTCTCATCATGCTATAATGATGTTCATAAATTCTTTGTTTTAATGGCCTTTCCGTCTTTCCTATATAGAATATGGGGCATGATTTACATCTAGCTAAATAGGCAGACCCCTTAGTGTTGCAATCATATTTCCCTGTCAGAATATAATTTATTTTCCCTAAAGAGAAAGAGGAACCTACAGAAATGCATTTACAATAAGGGCATCTGCCACACTTACTCATGCCCTTATTCGGAACATAAGGTGTTATATTCCTATTCAGTAAATCCTTTAAATTAGGGTCTCTTCTGAAAGTAATTTTAGGCTCCAAAACCAACTTGTCTCTCAAATTCACATCTTCATTAATAAAGGTCCAATTTTTTATCAAAATAGCCCTTAATTCTCAAGCAACATTTGAAAATACTGTAGTAAAGCTAGTATTAAAATTTGACTTAGCATTATTTACTGTAAGGCTTCTATTTAAATCCAAAAGTTGTTCAGGGCTTTCTACTTTTTATGTAAAATTGTTTGGAAATGACCTGTTTGCCTTTTTCTCCCTACTTCTATAATGATCTCATCCACTAGAGGGGTTGGCTACCTACTATTTGAGAACATTTCTTTCAGATTCATATATTCTCCCTCAAAATCTGAATCCAGTGTAATCATTTTTGCCACCCTGACTACCTGTCCTTTCACAATGGCTCTCTTCTGGTGAAGGGGTGATTACTACTGAAATGAAGGAATTCATTAGAATATGTTGGCTTATGGAAAATATTGGCAGTATATCTATTATTCACAATATCTTTATCCAGCAAAACGTCTAAGTAGGTGATAGTTTTTGTTCCAAATTGGTATGTAAAATCCAAAAAAGGGGTCAAGTTAGTATGCCCATGAAATTTTCAACCTCTGATAAATTACCATTAAAAAGTAAGAAAATACCATCCATGTACCTTTTTCACAATTGGACTCTTGAGCTGAAAAATTCTTGTTTAAACAGGATTTGATTCTCCCAGTGGGCCATAACACAATTTGCAAAAGTGCCCCTACACGGGGAACCCATTGCTACCCCTGTTTTTTGAAGAAACAACTCGCCATCAAAAAGAAAATAATTATTACTCAAAATGAGATCTAATAGACTTAATGTCAAGTCAATCTCTTTTCCTGGTGCTCCCTTTCTTAATAGGAATTTCCTTGTCCGATCCAGTCCTGTTCTTTGTGGAATTACTGTATAGAGGTCTTTGACGTCAATCGTCCAAAAGTTGTAGTCTTGGTTAAACTCCAAATTGTTAACCGCTTGCAAAAAAACCCAAGAGTCTTTACATATTTCCTCTCTGTAATAAGATATTTCTTTAGTTTAAAATTCACAAATTTAGCACAAGCATAAGATATGGAATTTCTTCCATCAATAACAGGCCTAAAAGGTGGATTATTAATATTTTATGTATTTTGGGAATTCCAAAAAGCATAGATGTAATGGGTGCAGGCATGCTCAGATAGTCAAACTCATCAATATCAATATATCCTTCCAGGAACAAGTCATTTATAGCATTTTTAAATCTCTGACAGGCCCCATTCATCTTGTTCAAAGACACACATTCATATGCCATATTATCTAGCAAAACTTTCATTTTTACATTATAACCACCTTGGTTCATAAATACAAGGCCACCCCTTTATCTGGGCACATTACCCTGATACCAGACATTCTCAACTCCATAATATTCTGAAATTCTGAGCATGTTAATTTTTTTATATATTGCTTCCTATTACAAGAATCCAACAGGTGCCTAAAATCAGTTTCATAAGTTTTTTCAAACAAGCTAATATTAGTTTGAATAGGAGGGTTAAAAATGCTAGAAACCCTGAAGTCTGCCAGAACTGGCAGGCTATTTCCTAATAAAAATTGCATATTTAATTTCCGTACATACAATTTTAAGTCCAGTAAAGCATTGGCTAAATTCACCTTTGAACAGGGAACAAAACTAAGCCCTTTAGCTAGAGTTTCTGTTAATTTGGACTTTATGACAGTAGAAGTGTAACTGTAAATCTGAAAGTCGCCTTTCCTGTTGTTGCAGATGCTGACATGGTGGAATGCTTCATTTAATCCATCAATAATGCCCCGCTCTGCTACCTCCTTCTCTGTTTCTGTTTCCTGGATCATTGATTTCCCCTGTTGTTGTTGTTCCATGAAGTGTTCGGATGGGTTTGTTGGCCATTCTGAAAACCCTGAGATTCAGCTGCACCATTATTTTGTGTTTGCTGGATACGGAGTTGGCTGTCCCAATTCCCCTGGGTGTTTATTCCCTCCTCTTTGTCTGTCAATGTTTGTACATCTGGCAGATTAATATTAATATCCATACTGTTGATTGTATTAGTCCATGAGGGATTGAGAAAAGTAGTTTGTTGTGAAGGGGGTGGGTGAGGGTAAGTAGTTCCTGCCTCATATTCTCTCCTATCCCTCTCCAATGTTTTGAACTTTCCCATTTTTAATTTTATGATGGTAGATTCTATGCTGCTGTAAATGCGGTAACAGTCAAGTCTGTATCTTGAAAAGTTCACATTCATTTTGATTTTCTGTTCGCTGCTAACCAAATTGGCTTTTAGGCTATCCATCTACATGAAATAGTGCTTAACTAAACATTCCAAAAACTCAATCTCTTGTTTGTCAAAAAGTTTTATCAGCTCAAGATGAAAGGGAGAGTTTTGGATTAAGCCGTTTGGGTATAGCCACTGTCTTAGTCCTCGGGGAATGTGTTGCCTCTGTATGCATTCCCTGAGGTAGGCGACTTCTAATTATATTTTTTTTATATTTCATAAGTTTTCCATCAAACTCTTTTAAATTATTAATAATGGTATTTTCATTAGATTCAACATGCATGTTGTGCTCACGAGCAAAAACTTCACTCTGCTGAGCACTAAATGACTTATTATTATCAAGCCAATCATTCAGCAGGGGTATATTGTCAACTTTGAATACCCTCCAATTGATGTGTATTGGCAGTATTAATATGATTATTTTGACTTACTGTGACTGTCCCTCCTTGGTTGTTTACAGAGTTTGCCAGGGGACATGAAGAAACGACCCTTAAAGGTAGAACAGTTTGATTTGAAAGGTTCGTACCATTGCTATTCAAAAGTGGGAGGTGTCTGCTAGTCACTGCAATAGTTTGTACTTTTCTTTGGTAAATTATTTTTGCTAAATCGTCGACTCGGTTGGAAAGTTACTGGATTAAAAGTGTGAGTTGTCCGATTGAGTTAGTCATTTCAGCAGTATTTTCCTTTTGCGATAATAAAGGAGAGCTGGTGTTTTCATCTGATTCCATGACAAAAACAAGACAGACAAACTGTTAAAAACTGAAGACTGAAAACAGCAAAAGTATTCAGAAGATAAAACACCACTTCTTTTCAATGACAAATTGCTGAAGTTTTTTAATGTGAGTGCTTTCGTCCACTTGCAATGAAGGAACTTCATCAGACACAGTGTAAAAACACTATGCAGTTTAAATAGTCATGAATAAGCAATGACATCATAACCCCTCCCACTTGCATTTATAAAATATAAAATGTTAAGTATAACATTTTCTATATGTATAAATTCAAACCTATACATATATATATGCAACATGTTTATATAATATGTAACAAAGGTAAAAATACATGTAAGGATAAAATGCTTTTCATCTCAGTAAAGCTTTCAATTTCAGGACCCATTTCAGTGAGCAAAACATTCATTATGTCCTGGATAGGCAAATGCAGCATCCCCAGTGAAGTGGGGTCTGAGATTGCTTTTTATGCTAGACAGAGGTCACCTCTTAGGAGTTTGTATGAAACTGAGTAGAGGAACAGGGCTTTTAGCCTATTTGTGTAGGGTAGATGGTTGAGGCCCTGGATTCTTCTGGTGAGGAACTTCTGTGGTCTCTCCAGCTGCTGTATGTGATTTGCTAGGTACATGCCAAAGGGGGCATTGTACTCAATAATTGGCCTTCTAAGGGAAGAATTCAGGGATGTTATGACCTCCTTGTCCCTGGATGAGACACCCTTACTTATGAGGTGGGCCATGTAGAAAGCTTTCCATACAACAGAAGCCAAGAGGTGATCAAAAGTCAGGTTGCTATCAACCTAGGTGCCCAAATCCCTCATGACTGATTGCATGCTTAGGATGAGGTGTTATTAACTTGATAATATGTGGGGATGTCACTCTCCCCAAAGGGGATGGTGATGCATTTTTTGGCATTCAGCTTGAGGCTGTGTTTCTGGCACCAGTCATTTGTCTGGGTGAGACCCTCTTGGAGGATGTCCTCATCACTTGGGAATTGATGACCACACCCAGTTTGCAGTCATCTGCAAACTTGGTCAGCTATAGCCCACTGGTTTTGACCTGCACCTCATAGAAGTATATCCTGAATAACAGATGCCCCAAGACCGATCCTTAGGGTATGCCAGTCGTAACGGGTCTACTGATTGAACTGCCTTCTCCTATTTTGATTAGGTGGGTTCTATCAGTAAGCCAGTTTGCTACCCTTCTGGTAACATATGGATTGATGCCTAGTTGAGTGAATTTATCTATTATTCCCAAGTGGGGAACAGTGTTGAAGGCTTTGGCCAGGTCAAGGTAGATGGCGTGCACATTCTCCCCCTCGTCCATGGCTATGGTGACTATCTCAAAGAATTTGATCAGGTTTAACAGACATGGCCCCCACTAGACAAAGCCAAACTGTGTGGGGTTGAGTGTTTGGAGGTTGCCAATGTCCCTGTTAATGAGGTCCATGATAATGCATTTCATGGACTTTCAGATCAGGCTAGTTAGGCTGGTGGGTCTATAATTTCCCGGATCGGTGAACACTCCACCTTTGTGTAAAGGGATGACAGTGGCTGTCCTCCTCCCAGCTGGGACAAAGCCAGTTTTGATTGAATAGGGTGCCTAATGGTGCTGCAAGTTCATGCCTGAGTTCATGTAGGATGCAGCCTGGGATGTTATCAGGTTCCATGGTGGCTGCATTTTTGCCTTTGAGAGGGGAGTGATGAGCTGTTCCCCAGAGATAAGGTGAGGGGGGTGGGTACTGGGGATGTCCTGATTTACTAATGGGGGGGACAGAGGGGTGAAGTTTTCACTGAATCCATCAGCCAGTAGGTTGACTATATCTACAACATTTGTGTATGTGGCATCCTTGACCACTAGTTATAAACAGATTTGGGTGCTTCCTTTGAGATTGCAGACATATGTGAAGAAGGCCTTATAACTGTCTCTAGTATGTGTGGCCAATTTGGATTTGATGTTGGCTTCAGAGGATTTCACTAGTGCTCTTATTTGCTTATTCAGGCTAAGGAGAGATTGCTTCCAATTGGGCAACTGCCCTTTCTTGGTCCTGAACGGCAATTATTTCCTTTTGTTATATAGTTTATTTATTGCAGATGTCCACCAGACAGGTTTACTCTTCGTTCTGGCGGATGATTCTGCCCTGTCGGGTATTCCTGATTATATTGATCTATATAGATGCTTATATTGGGCTTTGGTGTAGTTTTGGATATTGGCACCAGTTCCTACAGAGAGGGAAGGGGTTGTAAAGCTGTTTATACCATCCCTCAGGAGGTTGTAATCAGCTTTGGAGAAGTTTTTTTTGTTTGACCCTAGCTGGGGGGAGGGGGTCAGGGGAGAGGTGACTTTGAAAGTGACCGCTTTATGGCCAGATTTTACCAGGGAGGATGATACTGTAGGGGTGCTGCAGTGGTTACTCATGTTGGTTAATACCAAGCCTGAGATATTATCATCTCTTGTGGGGGTATCAGTTAGCTGTTTCAAGGCATTTGCATTGATAAACTCGAGGAATCTCTGGGCAATTGAATTCTGGCATGAGTAGCTTTTTTCCAGTCTATGGTTGGATAGTTAAAGTTGCCCAGGATCAGAAGAAAGGGTTGAATCTTGATAGATTGGAAGAGGTCCAGATTGAGGGAGTGGGCATCTTGAGTCAAATTTAGAGGCCTGTAGCTAGCTATGATTTGAATAGGGACCTTGCCAATGGTTAACTGCACCTAGAGCAGTGATGGTGAACCTTTTGGATTTGGTGTGTCAAAAATTCATAAAATGTCTAACTTAACTCTCTCGCCGGGAATCAGTAAACTCCATGGAAGAATAGTGTTATTTTTGCATGGAGTGGTTTCATGTCAGTGTAGGACAGTAGTGCGACTTGCATATTCATGATGGCATGCTGCTGTGTATCCTACATGGACACAAAACAGGAACAAGTGCAGGGGCCGTGTTCGAGCAGTGCTCACACAGTAAACACACCCCTGCACTCCAGAAGTGTGGTTCGGTACTTTGATAGCAAAAAAGTGTCCGCAGACACTGTTATAAATGATGCAATGTAAAGAAAGTAAACAGGCACACTCCCCAAACAGTAGGCCAGCACAGAGAATGTCCGGATTGGTATGCCAGTATACACACTGGCATACCAAATAAGTAAGCATGTTCCCAAGAGGAACTATAAAAAAGTGACCCCAGTTGTGGCCAGAGTCCCCCAATATATTATGTAGTTGTCCAGATGTCCTGCCCTAAGAGACTGAAAGCAATTTGCATACCCCTAAAGTAAATAAAAATAGAACACATTTTTTTTTCCATCCTCAGTAACATTTTAGCATAGCTGAGTGGGTGTGAACGTCACACAGCTGTGCTCAGCCTAGCTTACACATACCAAAAAGCTAAATAGAAATATACAGCTAAAATGCCCCTAGCAAGATAGTATAGTGGCTAGAGCTTCCACTTTGCAACCAGTCAGTCATGGTTCAAACCCCAATGAAGGCTGCTCACTTTTACATGTGAAAGCAGTACTAACATTTTTTTCTATAATTAGGTAGTAAATAATATATATTTGTCAACCAGAGTAGTGTAGCAGGTCCAAATGTGAGGTGTCAGTCTAATAAAGTTGTGAAAACCCCCATGTAAACACAAGTGTCCCATACAGTATAGTCACACACGAATATAATGTAATGAAAGTACATAGGGAGATGTTATGGAAGGTAACGATACATATCATAATATGTTATTAATGAGGAATAAACTCCACAATCCTGATAGTCCATGAAATTAAAGCTGAACAATGCTAAGTTGTACTCAGCTATGCTTAACTAGTGTAAGCATTGCTTAAATGAAAATACTAAGCAATAGTTAGCCCAGCTAAGCAGATTTGCTCACTGGTAAGCAGCGCTTAGCATCTACCCCTTTAAGCAATGCTGACCTTAGCTGAGAGGGGATTGTGTATTGCTTAGCTTAGCTCAGCATATTCAAAATTGTCCAAGCATGGCAAAGTGCAGGAATTCAGCCCTATTTAAACCTAACAGGCAGGAATACAGACATAACCAGTTGTAGCTGATCACTGCAGGCACTATGGCTGGCATTGGTGAGGGTACGTGTTGGGGCATTCAGGAGTCCAGGGTCATGGTTGGACTCCTTGTAAAAGATCATGAAGGGAGACTGCTGCAGGACCAGTACCAGGGCTCACAATGCAAAGCGGAGGCCAGGGACTGTCTCACACATGATCTTCCCAGTGCTACTGGTATCCCTCAAACTGGTGAGTAGGTCTGGCACCATTATGCTGACCTCAAGCATAGGAAGAGGGAGCTCCTGGACCAGTGGACTCAAGATGCATGGGCACAGAATGTCCCAGAAGTGTGTAAGTATCAGTGTCACTTATTGCTCCCCAAAGTCCAGCCTGAGTATGTGATTGATAGGTATGCATAAATGTTTCTTTATTTCCTGTACAGCTGCAGATGAGAGGGCCACAAATGTGGATGCACATGCAAACAGGCTGCTAAGGCTTCACCAGGAGGCTGGTGAGTACAAATCTAGCTTTCAGTATTCAGGGAAATAAATAGAAAGGAGTAGAATGTCAACTACCAGTATGTAAAGTGTGTTGTTCCTTCGGCTTTTCCCAGTTAGGGGTCACAACAGCGGAACTCTGGTCCGCTAATGATTGGCAGTAGATTTTCACAGTGCCGAGGTGCCAGCTCGACACCCAACCTTCAACGAAGGCACTTCCATTCACGCATGTCTTTCAAATGCTAGTGTGCACTGTGTGTAATTAATAAATGACCATTACAGATTAATAATGATAAACAGGATATTTAACAATAAAGGTCTCCATATCTTTCAATAAAAGTAAAAACCCCAGACTGTTGTGTTTACTTTAAGTTGTGTTAGGAATATAAATGTGTACAGGTTCTGCACAGCAACCATGGCTCTGACAGCAAGAATGAAGTGAGGTTCATCTTACAAAGATTGTGGACCTGTAAAACAGGTGAACAACTATATGAAATGTGCCATGCACCAAGATCTGAACCCTGAATAGTAAGCTGTAAAATCTAATCTTTTATCCTCTGCAAAGTGCTTTGTGTTAATCATTGCTTTCCAGATTGTAATATGCCAAAGTACGAAAACACAGTACAAGAACTATCTGTCATGCATGAATGTCAGAACTACAAGGTCAGATTGTGCAAACCAGACTAGTAGGGAGTAAAAAGTCAACCAAACATTAGCAATTCCTCAGTAGCTCATTGTGATGAAACACAAGTGTGGTGTGATTTTTTAGCACAAATAAACACGGTTCATCTACCAGCAATGGTAATAAGCTGAATGCATATTGTCACACAAGAATGTGTGAATATGTGTAGAAATTGTCAGGTACTGTTAACAGAAATTTCTTCCACAGGTCTGCCAGGTAAGGAAATGTTTGTAGTACCTGTAGGAAGGCTTTACTAATATACTGTGTACAACACTTCCATTATCCAACCACAAGGCTGCAAATGACAACAAGATAAATACATACAGCAAGTGCTTTTTTCCAATACATCCTCAACTGTCACTGCTAGTGGTCACCTCTGCCAATAACCAGGGTGACAGATAGAAATCCCAGCAGAGTATGTCAGTAGCACACCCACACAGCATGAGTGCAGGACACCCAATTTAGTGTCACATATGTAACCCTGAATATGTGAATATGTGTAGAAAACATCAGGTACTGTTAACAGAAATTTCCTCCACAGGTCTGCCAGGTAATGAAATGTTTGTTGTATCTGTAGGAAGGCTTTACTAATATGCTGTGTACAACACTTCCACTGTCCAAACCCAAGGCTGCAAATGACAGCAAGATAAGTACATACAGCAAGCATTTTTTTTCCGATACATGTCCCTCAACTGTCACGCTGTCACAGCTAGTAGTCACCGCTGCCAATAACCAGAGTGACAGATAGAAATCCCAGCAAAGTATGTCAGTAACACATGCACACAGCATGAGTGCAGGACACCCTATTCAGTGTCACATATGTAACCCTGAATATGTAAATATGAGTAGAAAAAGTAAGGTACTGTTAACAGAAATTTCCTCCACAGGTCTGCCTGGTAAGGAAATGTTTGTAGTAGCCGTAAGAAGGCATTGCTAATATACTCTGTGGACAACACTTCCACTGTCCAACCCCAGACCATAGGCACATGTAAAGTGAGGTCAGACCTGGAGAGTAATGAGCAGAGTACCGATCAGTATACTTGTGAAAAATAGAAGCCTATACAGTTGTCAATTGCCATCTCTCTCTCTCTCCCCCACTATCTTCATCAATAATGTATACACATAAATAATGGATATGCCTTTCTCTAAACCTACTGTTGGGACTTCTGCTTTATTGTTCTACAAATATTGAATTGCTTGAATATTAATATACCTCATTCAAATACTATAATTGGTGGCCTGTTGCTGTCAATGTAACTTGCATGCCGTTATAATGCTTACTGTGGTTCCATATATGTATGTGTTCTCTTTGCTATGCAACTGTTTCAAAACTGTTTTATGGGGTGGTAATGAGCTGGAATTGTGGGGTGGTATGGGACATGTCTCAAAATGCCCATAGAAACATATACTGCTGATAGACCACCAATAACTGGAGCAGCATGCACAGCTGGATACAAAAGGACCCATGCCACTGACATCTGCCCCATCCCCCTTACACAGTCCAACTAATAAGTAAACAGTATGCTACTACAAAATCATGATAGGCCATACACAATGGCCAGACATAGACTGGCCTCCTAGCAAAGCAACTAAATTGACTGAAGATAGTAAACAGAAAAACAACAAGCCAGTAATTCACACTCTGATGTCTCAGCCAAAGCCTTCAAGGAGTAAAACATTACAAAAAATACTTGCCTTAAATACAAGAAGCAATTAACACTTAATTACATATTTAAATACACAGCCTCCAATTACACTCCTCATTTAACCCTAGGGGATAAAGTATCAAATTTAAAAATATAAATTGATTCTTTACATAGCAATTGTTCTTTTATAACTGTTCAATCAAACTGAGAAACAGACTATTTGCAAAACAGTAAAAAACATACAAAACCCAGTGATGCTATTCAGCAACACACCAACAGTCAGATTTCCCACGCGTTCTTTTTTATTAACGATTGTACCCCCGGCATTAAGCATCACCAAAGATCACATTTACAGCTTTGAAAATTTATATCACAAATATCACAAACTATTAACTAAAAATTAAGAATTAATTTAATTGAACATCAAAAAATAAAAGGTGACATTAAATAAGATGGAGATTAGATTTATAATATATAATAAATATAATATATAATTTGCAAAACAGTACCTTGTAACCCACTACTGTCCCCATGGTGAGATGTATTAAAAGGTAGAGCTATAGAACTGTCTTGTTTCTTATTAGTAATATCTCTCACATGTTCTAACAGCCTAATTTTAAAACACTTCTTACTCTCCCCTACATAAAATTTGTTACAAGGGTATCTAAGAGCATTCTCTATACATCAGTCGCTTGACTGTACAGAGTTCCACATGTTGTCCAGCCTTTGCCTACCCCACAACATGTGTGGGATTCCACAACATCACTGGGATGATATCCGAAATGACAGCACTAAATAATGATAGAACATACCTATCAACCGCTTACTGCATGACATCTGGACAAAGCCTGACATAATTAGGGGACAGAGGCCCAAAAATAGGGGCATATTTGAAATATTGCTGTTATACACTGAGAAAGTTGCTGGTGTTACAGGGTTTGTTGTAACATATATTGTCTAAGGGATATGAAGTCAGAAACACAAATGGATGTTGGTATTTACTAACTGCAATCCCCAGAGTATGCTACTGATTTGCCAAGGACAACAACTTTCTGGGGAAC
The DNA here is from genome assembly GCF_019279795.1 of Protopterus annectens. Lineage (NCBI taxonomy): Eukaryota > Metazoa > Chordata > Ceratodontiformes > Protopteridae > Protopterus > Protopterus annectens. The sequence continues at coordinate 754,455,202 of NC_056730.1, read as the reverse complement.
AGACCAAACATAACAGGCAAACCTCTGGCCATTATGTGGATAGCCCTAAAGTTGAGAGCTATGCAGACACATAGCATTGTCAGACTGAAATCGATGCAGAACTAGCATGTCCAGACAACCCTGTTAAACTAGCAGTATTCAAACCAAATAACAGCAATAGACTCATTATATCCCTAAGTCTGGAACATTCTACACCATTTAGTTGGCCTGTCTCCACAAGTCTTGTTGTAAGAGGTATTCCCACCTGTAAAGTGTAATGCTGTAGCTCACACACCTCCAGGATGTCCCCCTCACAGGCAAGGTAAAGGGCCAACACCCACATAAACTACTCAATTACAGGAGTGTGTTGCCATGATACTTGCTATTGGAATAACTACACAGCTGCTCTACATGCAATTAGCAAGTGGGGAACACCAACTGGTGCACAGGCCATCAGCTGGTTATGAGCATTACCTACAAATGTCATGCTTCCACCTATTAAAACCAGACTTATACCTCTAGCTGAGAGATACAGACAAACCGAGAGAAAAACAGAGATAAAGACTGTGTATCAACAGTCAAAACTGATGATCTTATATTACCCAATCTACTTCCAAAAAAAAGGTAAGTGAAACAAGTAAGCATGCAATTGAATGTAGTAGGTGGTCTGTAATAATGGGAAATAGGAAGTTGAAAGAATATGTCTCAACAAGACTTGCTGTACTAATATACTGCTGAACAGCACCTATGGTAATAGCATCTGGCTCTGTCTGCAGTGACATAAGTCACAGCTCAGCCCCCTGACTCACCCCAGGAAAGGACAGCTCACATCTGACAACTACTGAAGTGTCTGTCAAACACTACAGACTGTGCTACTGCTAGGTCTGCTACTACAATGTTGTACATATCCATATGTTACCTGTGAATAAAACTATGATACACATGTGTCTTGTAAATATAAGAGACGTATATAGAGCATGTGCATAGCAAAGTACTGTTGCAGAAGTGTGTGTTGAACTGCATGTGATATAGTGAGGTCATACCATTGAACTGTACAGTGTTCTGCTAGACAATAAGCATGTGTGCTTGATATCTGAAGTCACTTTCACATAGAGTTATTTTATGTCTGGAAAACCATTGGCAAGTCTGTGAACACTGACATTGTAACATAATAGCCTAGTTATGAAAGTTGGACGTCCTCCAGGTTATTACTGTGATGGCAAAGCCTACGGTGCAATCAACTTACTTATGTATGTTACAGCAATATTAATATGGTGTCATTATTGATGTGCCTTTGCCACCCATTTATGTGTGCCATTGTCCAGATGTCCTGCTATAACAGGTTGAGAGGTATGACTGAGCAGCGAGACTGTAAATACAGTGTGCCATACTAAAATAGAACAGAAATGTTTACCAGGTATTACCTGAGCACATGTATGTATGTGTATGTTCAGCTGGAAGGCACAAAACAACTGACATGTGTTACAAGCAGTCAGGTAAATAAGTTGTGCATGTTTTACATGTGTGTAATATCAGTTTCAGTGCATACACTAGACATATATGTCTACAGCTACTGGTTGTTGCATTGCCCTGACACAGATATGGGTACTAGAATAGGCATGATTATCTGGTTGTAATCGGAGAAGTGTCCAACTGTGTTCTGACCCTCTGTCCATGCCTACCATAAACAGCTATATGAGCACCTACATACAGTGGATATCAAAAGTGTGCACATCCCTGTTAAAATGCCAAGTTTGTGTGCTATATGAAAATGAGACCTCAGAAAATCATTTCAACAGTTTCCCACCTTGAATGTGACCCATAACCTGTACAATTTTCTTGAAAAACAAACAAATCTGTTAGGGGAGAAAATATATAAAAAAACTTACTATAAGCTGGTTGCATAAATGTGCACACCCTTAAACTAATACTTTGCTGAAGCACATTTTGCTGTAATCACATCATTCAGTCTTCTAGGGTACACACATGCCATCAATTAAAGAGACTCTAATTAACCCCAAATAATGTTCAGCTGTCCTAGTAGGATGTTTGTGACATTTACCCAGTTGCCTGCTACAGCAAAAGCCATGTTTTGCAGATAGCTTACAAAGCATCAAAGGGATCTCATTGTGGAAAGGTATCAGTCAGGAGAAGAGTAGAAAAACTGTCCCCAACATTGGATATATCATGGAATACAGTGCAGACAGTCATCAAACAGTGGAGAAAATATGGGACAACAGTGACGATGCAAACACCCGGACGTCCATCCAAAATTGATAAAAAGACAAGACAACAACTGGTCATGGAGGCTGCTAGGAGACCAACAGCAACACTGAAGGAACTGAAGGAATGCCTGGCAAGTACTGGGTGTGTACCACATGTGACAACACTCTCCTTAGTCCCCATATGTCTGGTCTATGGGGTAGGGTTGCAAGATGGATGCCTTTTCTTACACAGAAAAATGTCCAGGGCCAGACAAACATTGCCAAACACTACATTATGTCTCCCAAAAAAATGTTGGAAAATGTGTCATGGTCTGATGAGACCAAAGTTGAACCTTTGGCCCACAATTCCAGAAGGAATGTTTGGCCCAAAACAACACTTTGCATCACCAAAATAACACAATCCCCTGGTGAAGCATGGTGGTGGCAGTATCATGCTTTGGGGTTGCTTTTCTTCAGCTGTAAATGGGGCTTTAGTCAAGGTGGAGGTAATTATGAGCAGTTCCAAATACCAATCAGTTTTGTTCCAAAACATTCAGTCATCTGCTACAAAGCTGAAGATGAAGAGAGATTTTACCTGTCAACATGAAAATGACTCCAAGCATACATCCACATCAACAAAATTACAGTTTGGGAATGTCCCAGCCAGAGCCCAGACCTAAATCCAATAGGAAATCTGTGGGCTGACCTGAATAGGGTTGTGCACAAAAGATGCCCTGGCAAGTTGATGATTTGGAGCACTGTTGCAAGGAAGAGTGGGCAATTATTGCCAAGTTAAGATGTGCCATGCTGATAGACAGTGATCCAAGTAGACTCAATACTGTAATTATTTCAACAGGTGCTTCAACAAAGAATCAGTTTAAGGGTGTGCACACTCATGCAACCAGCTTATTGTACTTATTTTAATTTCCATGTTTTCCCCTAACAGATTGTTATGTTTGTCAACTGAATTGTACAGGTTATAGGTCACATTAAAGGTGGGAATTGTCTTGATACAAATTATTGTGGTGTCATGTTTGGATAGCACAAAGACCAGGCATTATAACAGGGGTGTGTACACTTTATATATCCACTGTAGTTGTATGGAATCAGCACTACCTGACCTGTAAAACCCACCTCCACCAAGGTAGAGTAATCCTCTTTGGTGGATAGCAGCAATACACAAACCACATAATTGTTTGCTATATTGGCTGTACATAGGTGCAGGCAACCACTTGGAAGCATGTCCATCTCTATCTGAACAAACATATAAGGTCACAGGTAAATCACTGTAAGGCTAACTATGAATACAAATCAGACACATCCACACCACCAAGGCCAATCACAAGGCTGTCTCCACATATGTTGTCAGTCTCAGGGGCAACAACACAATTCACTCTGTACTGGTGGTCAATCACACCTCATACACACATGCCATGCCTATAGGCAACCTGCATCAGACAGGTTAGATGGTAATGTCACCCCCCTGCCCCCCATCTGTACAGGTGGATATGCATTCACATCACCCGCACCCCTCCCCTCATCAACAGTGAGCAGGTACATATTGCCTACTGAAAAGCAACAACACTAAGTCTCCAATGGGCCTGATAACATCATTGTCTTCATATAAAACAGAAAAAACACTTCTGGTGAACCGGATAAGGATAACTAAGTCAGTCAAGGTTTGTTACGCTGCCACGCACCAAACGGAGCCAAAATCCAGAGTACAAAAGCACATTAACGTCTTTATTTCACACAGTACGTTTTCGTCCTTCCAAAACAAATGACTTCATCAGATGTAAAATGGGCAATAACTGACACATATTTATATCCTGCTTGAGTTAATTACTTAATTAAAAACTCGTCATTTATTTAAATAGAAAATTTTAAATCAACCAATCTTACATGTGTACTCATGAATAATTCATTACACTTTTTTTATATAGTGCTTATGTAGGGTGAAAACTCGCTTCTGTTGATAAAATCTATACAGTTGAGTGTATAAACGAACACTTATGAAATGTTTCGAACTTGTTTAAACAGATGGTTTTGCTTTTGTGAATGAAGTTCATAAACATATAAAAATACAATTAACCAAATCATTCCTATTTTGTAAAAATATTTTATAATAAATAATAAATAGGTTTATTTAAAAAGATTTTTTTATCTTCTATTTGAAGTTTAAAATTAGTTCTTATGAGAATGTAGAGAGAAGGGTGAAACATAAAATATAAAATATAAAAGATAAAAGATGAAAGTGGGGAGGATGTGTTCCCTTGTCAAATAATTTATTTATATGTACTTTTTGTATGTTGCCATTTGAAATATTTTGTTTGTTAATTTATGACATTACAATTTGTCAGATCTTAATTTTAATAATGGCATTATGGAGATGAATTCATTAAGGCCAGGGTAGTTATTGGCATCTAAAGTTAGTTGCCACCATAATTCTCGAAATTCAATTCTTTCTTCCCATGGCCCTCCCCTGCCATCTATTTTTACCTGTTCTAGCACTAAAAAGAAAAATTTAGCTTCAGGACATGTGTTCAAGTGTTTATAAAGTGCATTAGTATCTTTTTTAGTAGAAATATCATAATAATGTTCGTAAATCCTTTGTATATTATCTTTTGTGGACCTCTAGGTATTTTTTCTATGTCAGTAATGGAGATGAAACGTTCCCATTCTTTCAAAAACTTTTTCTTGGTTATATTGTTAACTCCATTATATTCTAATGCTAAGGTTTTCTCAAAGCTGGAAATATTATTTTCCTTTTTTGTGTAACTTATTCTATCTAAATTAGTGGTATTTACTATAGGTTTGAATCTATCAATTCTGCCGTTAACCACTTCTTTTCGAATTTCCTTGACAAATTTAGGAGGATACCCTCTTTCTAAAAACAAGGATTCCAACAAGTTACATTCCTCCTCAAAATCTTCCCTTCTGCTAGTCATACGACTCCCTCTTACAAATTGACCTTTGACTATGTTTTTTTTACAGTGTAGAGGGTGTGCACTATCATAGTGCAAAAATGAGTTGCAGAAGGTGTTTTTCCTATACACTTTTGTTTCTAGTTTATTGTTTAATTTATAGATTTCCACATCCAAATACTGTACCCTATTTTCGGTGATTTTATGAGTGAACCTTAAAAAGGAACTAGTTGTATTTAACCATACCAAGAATTCATCAATTTTTTCTCTACTTCCTTTCCAAAAAATTATAATGTCATCTAAAAAACGGTGATATAACTTCCAATATTGTTGGAATTCAGTAGTTTTGATGTTTTCTTCTTCCCACTTAGTAAGGACTAAGTTAGCAAAAGTGGGGGCACATGCTGCCCCCATAGCAACTCCTTGCAATTGTCGGTAACATTCTCCTTTGACATATAGGAAGTTATTTCGCAATACTAAATCCATTAACCATGTGAAAGTTAATTTTTCTTTTAGACTCAAACTATTTTCTTGGTATATTATATCTTCAAACGTCCTTATACCTTCTATCCAGGGTATAGAGGAAAATAGATCAATGATGTCAATTGTCACAAAAATCATATTTTCTTCATATAATTCTGTTGTTATTGTTTTTAATAAATCCCAAGAATCCTTTAACATAAAAGTTTTACTCATCCAGATATGTTTTAATTTATAGTCAATATACTTGGCAAGAGGTTGAGTCTTAGACCCCTCAGCAGACACTATAGGTCTGAATGGTGGGTCAGTTTCATTTTTATGGATCTTTGGGATTCCAAATAAGGATGGAATCCTAGGTTTTTCTACCCTTAGATATTTATATGTTTTTAAATCAATTAGTTCTTCCTGCATCATATCAAATAGGTTGGAGTCTATTTTTTTATAGGCTATATTAACCTCATTTATGGATACTGAAGAATATTTATCTTCCTCCCAAAGAATGCTGTTAATTTTACTTTCATAATGTATAGCTTCCATTATAACCACCCCTCCCCCTTTATCTGGCTTCATAACTCTAATTGAAGTGTTGTTTCTTAATTTGTCTAAACAATCTTTTTCATCAGGATTCAAGTTATTTTTATGTCCCTTATAATAGGAATGTGCCTTTCTAATTTCTTTATCTAACATATTTTCAAATTTTTTAAGTTGAGGGTGTAAAGGTGGGTTGTAAGTGGTTCTTCGTTTAAGCTCATTTCTACTAATGTTATTGTTACTATGGTCATTGGATATAACCAAATCCAAATTAATCTTTCCTAAAAATATTCTAACATCCATAAGGGACTTGGCTATATCTCCTTTGCTAAAGGGAATAAATTTTAGTCCCTTGGATAGCAAGTCAAAATGTCCTTTCTCTAAAACTATACCACTGAAATTATATATTGCAAAATTGTTAAATGTAAATTTTATACCATTATGTGAAACTATTTCTAAAGTTTCTGGGGTAGGAGAGGAGACGGGCTGAGGTATGTTTAATAACGCCCTCTCCCCCTCCTCCCTCCCCTCCCCTGAAAATTTTGTTGTTCTGGTTGTTGTCCCATCCTGTTCAACAACCTCTCCGATCTCCTTAATGGTGGAAATTCTTGGTCATAATTAACCTGATCTTCCCCACTACTATTAAAATCATTAAAAACTTCATATCTCCCTTCTTCTCCTTCTTTATTATACACATTATAATTGTTCCACCCTTCTTTGAAATTGTCCCTTCTAGAAGGTGGTTTTGGATAACAAGTATTATTTTTGTACTCTAAAATATCCCTTTCTAACTTTTTTAACTTTCTTTTAATAACATCATTACATTTGTTTTCTATTTCTTTCCTAATGTTAAAGTATTTCAATTTCTCTTCATTCACAGAAAAAAGTAGGTCATTTTTAATATGTGAATCAAGTTCTATAAATGTCTTTATGTAATGTTTCCATAACCTGGTTATTGTTTTTAATCATAAGTTTTAACACATTTAAACCACAATTGTTGAAAACATTAAGTAATTCTTTATGAAATTCAGAACCAGAAATCACATTGTTTGGAAATTTCCATAGCCTAAGGCCTTTAGGTACAATTTCTTTGTGCACACATTCATTTAAGTATTCGTTTTCAATTTTTAAATTTCTAAATTTGCCCATTAATTTAGATAAATCACTCAACATTGATGTAAACGTATTATTATTGTATTTAGAGTCTGTAGTATGTAAATTTATTTTAAATTCACATTTATGATTTAACCATGTGTTCAAGTCCTCGTTGCAAGTAAAAGTATTTCCAGTACCTGTGTTGTGCCTGCATGTATCAGGCAGACTCCTAGCTGTACTCCCCTTATCAAGCCTGGTGCTGTTCTGTCCATCCTGAATATGTAAAGCGAGTGGAGTATTCAACGGGTTGAAAGCATCACTGTTCGGATTGTCGGAGTCGCCCGCGTCCAAATTGGTGCCCATAAGCTCTCTCTTCATCCTACATGAACTCAGGCCTGTGCTCCCAGCTCCATCACACACTGTAGTCAAACACAGCCTCAGCACCATCCACACCCCATCCATGTGGAAGAAGGCCACTGTCATCCCTCTACACAGAAATGAATGAGGAATAGAGGATTATGCAATTAACTGTCCTTCATTGGGAGGAATATGGCACATTAGGGCCAGGAGTGCAATGCAAGCTGATACTGTGCTGATATATTACAGGGATATGGTGTGGTTGTGAGTGGTGGCTACAAATAACCATTGTTAATGTGCAATTTCTGTCCATACTGTTGCCAACTGTATGAGGTCCTGTGATGTGTTTACCTATTTATGTCTTCCAGGTGAAATTCAGCATGCGAGGCATCCGCCTTTCACATTGGCAGAGACAATTCTGATTATCACAACCATCATTGATAACTATTGTATCATGTTTGGCCGTACACAACAACATCTGCAAGAGATGACCTCTCTGTGAAATGACCTTGTCCGCAGGGTAAGCGATGTTGGCCTGCATGCACAAACATATGAGTGGGTCTGGAATCGTGCAACCAACCTCATACGCATTGCACGGTGAAGGGCTACTGCAGTAGCCAGGGACTTCATAGCCACAGGTGGGGGACCAGCCATGTAGGCCCCACAGATACCCACTGAGGACCTCCTCACCAACCTTGGGGCACCCACCCCAAACCAATATCAGGATCCAGAATCCAACATTGTGGAGGTGGATGGCACCTACACAATGGACGAGGAGCATGCAGGTAAGGCCCCAGAAGAGATTACTAGACTAATGTAGCATACATAGTTGTATATGAAGAGTATCTACATGCATACATCAGATAAGATTGCAATTATGGATGGGGCTTTGTAATGCACAGAAGTGCACATCTACGGTGATGGGCACTATATTTTGTAGTATTGGGGGTTGAACTGTTAATGTGCAGAAATGCTGCATCCACCCTGTACCAAGGCCACATGTGAATCTGCTGACAATACCTCTCTCCCGCAACTACCTAGGTCCCTCTGGTCTGCATGTGGGAGAGCAGCCTGTAGCTGGTGAGTATGGAATTGTTTTGTTGTGGTTTGTCAATACCCTCAGCATGTTAATGCCATGCTATTTGCCATTCACACAACTATCACTCCTAGCCATATCGCTCGATGTGCATGTTCACTTGTGGTGGGATTAACTGCAATGCATCACAGTGGTCACCATGGGGGCCTATCTGAAGGGTATGTAACATTCCTGTAGCATACCTCACAACCTGTCAGTACAAGACATCTGGACAGAGACCAACAAAATGGGGGGACAAATGGCCTAAGGTAGGGACATGTATGAAGTATTAATCTTATACAGTGGAAGCAACAGTGTACACACCTCTGTTAAGATGTCAGGTGTTTTTGATATATACAACAAGAGACCACAATATTATATTCCACACCTTTTCCATCCTTTAACATGGCCTATAACATGATCAATTCACTGGTAAAACAAAAAAATCTATTAAGGCACCAAATATGGAGTATACAAACCTTACAATGCACTGGATGCATATGTGTGCACACCCTCCAAATAATATATTGTTGAAGCAGCTTGTCATGTACTGACAGCATTCAGTCTGCTTGGGTACACACCTGTCATCACGTACAGGGACTCAATATAACACCAAATAATGGCCTGCTGTCCGAGCAGCATATTCATGACGTTTGCTCAGTTGCTTGCAACAGAAGCAGGCATGGCTTGCAGACATCTTATGAAACATCAAAGGGATCTCATATTTGAATGGTATCAGTCAGGAGTAGGGTACAACAAAATTACCACACCATTGCATATACCATGGAACACAGTGGAGACAGTCATCAAAAGGTGGATTAAATATGGGACAACAGTGCTGTTGAAATGAACCAGATGTCCCTCCAAAACAGATGAAAAGACATGTCAAAAACTGGTCAGGGAGGCTGCCATGAGACATACAGCAACACTGAGGGAGTTGCAGGAATCTCTGACAAGTACTGGTTGTGTACTACATGTGACAACAATCTCCCAGATTCTGCATAAGTCTGGCCTATTGGGTAGGGTCATTAGATGGAAGCATTTACCCACACCAAACACCATCCAGGGCTGTGTACAAATAGCAAAATATAACATTAAGTCTCTCAAAAGCATGTGTGTAAATGTGTTATGGTGTAATGAGACCAAGGTTCATACTTAGAGCCACTATCCCTAAAGGTACGTCTGGTGCACAAGCAACACCTCACTTCACCTGAAGACCACCATCCACATGGAGAAGCACGCTGATGGCAGTGCCCTGCTTTGGGGTTGCTGTTCATTAGCTGGATCTAGCCCTGTAGACACAGTGGAGGGAATTATGAACAGTTCCAAATAACACTCACATGTGGGCCAAATCCATCAAGGATCTGCAAGATGGCTGAGGATGGAGAGGGGTTTCAGCTTCCAACACAACAATGACCTGATGCATACATCCAAAGCTACCTAAGAATGGCTACACCTGAACATGATCAAAGGTATGAATTGGCCTAGCCAGAGCCCAGACGTAACACAGATAGTAAACCTCCAGTGTGACTTCCAATGACTGTACACATGAACTGGCCTTGCAATTTGACAGAGTTAGGGGCCCTTTGTAAAGAAGAGTGCCCAAATAATGACAAGTCAAGATGTGACATGCTGATATACTAGGGTGTTCACACTTATGCAACTACCATATTGCATGTATCTCATTCAATATATTTCACAACAAATTTCTTTGTTTCTCGATTGGATTGCACAGATCATATGTCACATTTAATGTGGCTAATGTTTTTGAATGCAGTATTGTGGTCTCATTTTCTATAATACAAGAGCCTCATCATATCCATGGTAACCTTAGAAGTTTGTTGGTGTAATAGGATTTGTTTGAACGTACATTCACTGCTGGTTATGAGGTCTGCAAATCAAATGTATGTCATTAATTAGTGACATCAATCCTCATATCATCCCAGTTATGTGTCAAACACCTAGGGGTTGTGAGGAACAGAGCAAACATATGTGTCAGACATCTATACATTTAGCAATGATTTGTTCAATTGTGAGGTATGGTCTACAGTAGTTGCCACTGTGAGATATAGGTGAACAGCAATAATGTGTAAATGGGTTCAGTCTGTGCTAGGGGAAGGGACATCATCTACTAACACTACTCATGCATCCCAGAGATGTATACTGTCAGTAACAAGGATTAATAATGTCTGCAATGCATGATGTTGAGGGCCATGTGCCATGCATATCACCTTTTGGGTAATGTGAGGTCTGTGTAATAGCTTTGTGCCACCTCACCTGTAAATGTCTGTGTGCATGTCTGTGTGTGTGTGTGTGTGTGTCTATGTGCATGTCTGTGTGTGTGCATGTGTGTGTGTGTGTGTGTGTGTGTGTGTGTGTGTGTGTGTGTGTGTGTCCCTCCCACTTTGAAACTGATGTCAGTGTCTCTGCAGATTCTGACAAAGATGATAGGCATAGTGAGGCACAGGCAGGGTTGTCAGGGGTTGAATCTGTGCCATTGGTTGGCATCCCACTGTTGTCCACCACATCCCTGCACACAGTCACAATGCCCACACATACCCCGTCACCAGTGACCATAGATAATGGACAGTTGGCAGATGGTGGCATGGAACAGGCAAGTGTGGTGACTATTTCAAGTGTTTCTGTAGACATCAGCCATAGCCAGATAACAGGCAATGTCCCTCACAGGCGGATGGACAGGGGTGCTTGAAGGAGGGCTACTGCCTGTCATGACCTGTCACAAGTGCCACACCAGGTGTCACCAGATGCATGTTTCAGACCATCATGGAGGATAGGTACATAATGAACGTAACATCAGACAGATTCTCAGGGTCATGAATGCAACTCTTCCTGCTATGCTTGACAACACGTGTGATCTTGCTGATGCCCACCATTATTATGCTGAGGTCATAGATACATGGTTGGGTGAGATGGTGGGAATCCTCAACCGTGGAATGTCTGTGTTAGAGCATGTGGTGGGAGCTGGCCGTTGGCCACGTGGACATAGGGCAGCACCATGAACAGTTGAGGGTCCACATGGCAGTGCAAGTTCTCACTCCCGTAGTGGCTGCACCAGCAGCATGACTTCATGGGGGGTTGCTGTCCATGCCACACTGTAGCAGGCCATGGGCATGTGGTCCTGGCTGGTCCCAACAGGGATGCGGATCTAGCAGAAAGCAGTTATAATAAGGGAGTAGTACTGCATCTGGTCTTGGGCCTGGTGGTACCAGCGAGACTCCTGGCAGGCCCAGTTCCATTGTCTATGGCTAGAGATGGTGAACTGTACCCCCTGCCATGTATGGTCCACAGCTGTCCAACATACCCCTGTGTAGGGCAGCCACATGGCGTGACTGTGTGCATCCATACACACACACACACACACACACACACACACACACACACACACACACACACACACACACATCACCATCACAGCCAGGTCACCTCCAGACTTATACATACCACCACTGCATGGCCCATTTAATGAACACCCCTCCCAAACACACACACACACATGATGTCAACCAGATGGCCCATCCTAGGCCTCTGGCAAACCCACATCACACCCTGTGCATATGATGATACATGTGCCAAATCCCTGTCATCTCTACCATCAATGCAGGGACATGCTAATATGGTTCTGATGCACAGGGTGAATTTAGTACAGTTTAGCAATGTAATGCTTTGTAAAGTGTTGTTAGCCAGCATGTTTATTGGTTACACGTCAGAGTGTGTAGCTGTTCAGCCATGATGCATAACTGTGGTTATTAATACTAACTGAATGTGGTCTCCATAATGTATTCTGTTTGTGTTCTAGATGTCTGTATGTCAGCAGGATGTGGCTCTGCAGACATTATCTACAAGGGGTGTGGCAGTGTGGTAACACATTGATTGTGTCATATCCAGGGTACAGCTGTACACAATTAACAGGTCTATATAACAGTTTTTGCATGTGCCACATAGCCTATAGGGCTGATGGGTGTATACAGGTAAGTTTATGGTGGCTGACGTCAGCAGGTCTTGTACCGTGGACAATGGTGAATGTAGTGGTAGAACACACCTGACATTTGTAAATCCCACACACCCAGAGGGTATTGTGTTGACCCAACACACAGAGAGTACTGTTCACACACATACAAACACACACACACACACACACACACACACACACACACACACACACACACACACACACACACACACACGCACACACACAGGGTCACAATTGCCAGTGTTGGGTTTGGAACCACTAGCGATCTAGGGCAGTACAGTGTTAGGCAGTTATTGCAGGTGGTACAGAGCACATAGTGTGTTGCGTTTCCAAAGTATGTGTATAGTGAGTAACATCACGTGCCCTTGTAAGGTATGCCAATGGGTGGTGTAGTCAGTGTGACAAGTTTCATAATACTGTCACGCATGAGTGTACACACTCCCAAACACTGCTATACATACCAATGAACACACATGTCTGCTAGTACTGTGATTAGAAGCCCTGTCTCTCTAGCTGCTCTTTCCTAAAGCAGCCCACATAGAGTGGAATGTAGGATGTGATGTATGCTGCGAGTATGATGGCCTAGAATTGTAAAACACACATACTCAGGATACTGGCCTTGTGCACATACACACACACACACACACACACACACACACACACACACACACACACACACACACACACACACACACACACACACACACACACACACACACACACACACACACACACACACACACACACACACACACACACACACACACACAGGGTGACAATTGCCAGTGTTGGGTTTGGAACCACTAGCCATCTAGTTAGTGGCGGTACAGTGTTAGGCAGTTATTGCAGGTGGTACAGAGCACATAGTGTGTTGAGTTTCCAAAGTATGTGTATAGTGAGTAACATCACGTGCCCTTGTAAGGTATGCCAGTGGGTGGTGTAGTCAGTGTGACAGATTTCATAATTCTGTCACGCACGAGTGTACACACTCCCAAACACTGCTATACACACCAATGAACACACATGTCTGCTAGTACTGTGATTAGTAGCCCTGTCTCTCTAGCTGCTCATTCCAAAAGCAGCCCACATAGAGTGGAATGTAGTATGTGTGCTGCGAGTATGATGGCCTAGAATTGTAAAACGCACACACTCAGGATACTGGCCTTGTGCACAAACATACGTGCACACACACACACACACACACACACACACACACACACACACACACACACACACACACACACACACACACACACACACACACACACACACACACTTGCCAGGACTGAGACTAAAACCCCTACCTATCTAGTTATTGCTACTAAAGTGTTATGAATTTATTGCATGCACCACAGAGCTTGTAGGGTGAAGAGTGTTCCACAGTTCCTCTAAGGTGAACAACATCACTAGGCCTTGTACAGTATGGCAATGGGAGGGGTACTGGGTGAGAATGGACTCAAAATACTCTAACCTACAGAAATATACACAATGACCAACACAGATGCAGTCATATACACATTTGCCAGACCTGAGGTTAGCAGTCCTGTCTATCTCATCAGTCAGTCTATACTGTTACATAGTTCCTGCACATACCACAGCCCTTATTGGGCTGAGGAGTGTCATTAGATACCTCTACAGTTGATGGAGACAGCGGGCCACATACAGTGGACATTGGGACATGTACTGGGAGTACCGCAGTCTAAAAATGTAAAACTCACCACCCAAGTGGACATAGTACTCACTCAAATACAGGATGCTCTTCTCACACACACACAATCACACATTTACATGGACTAAGATTAGAACCACTACCTATCTAGTTATTGCTACTACAGTGATATGCATTCATTGTGCATGCCACAGAGTTTGTAGGGTGCAGACTGTTCCATGGCTCTTTTAAGGTGAGCAACATCACCAGCTCTTGTAAAGTATGGCAATGTGCAGTGTACTGGGAGAGTGAGGCATCAAAATGATGTCTCCTACAAATATACACACTTGCAAACACTCGCACACACATACACATACTCACGTTTGGTGGGACTCAGATTGGAACCCCTACCTATCTTCTTATTGGTACTATAGTGTTATGCAGTTACCGCAAGCACCAGGGAGCCTACAGGGTGAAAAGTGTCACAACGTACCTTTAAAGTGACTAACATCACCAACCCTTGCAAAGTATGGCAATGGGGGTGTAGTGGGTGACAAGGGCCTCAAAGTAATTTCACCTACAAGTTTACACACTCACAAACACTTGTATACACAGCAATGCACACACGTTTGCCAGTACTGAGATTCATAGGTTCATGTGTCTACAGGTGTGTACCAGGCTAATGGCCATGGAGCCATTACAAGCCTAGCTCATGGGAGTACCCTGGCATCATGCCACCTGACATTTTTCTCCAGTGCTTCTATTGACTATTGCCACTTGAGTGATACCTATGGTGACAGTTAAATTCCCCATCCACTTATCCATATTTCTCTTGAAGAGAGTCATTGAGGTGCTCTGATTGACATGTATGCAACATATATTGCATAATGTAGCCAGTCACTGGGTTATGGACCTGTCCTCCAGCATATTCTGTTGATTGTGGTAATGAGGTTGAGGTATCCATGGCATGTGGTGCATACAGATTGGAGTTTCACTAGATATGGCATTCCTAACCCAGATGGCCAGACATGGCATTGTCAGTCAAGCAGGGATCACCTGTAAGTAGCCAAGATGTGACCGAAAATACTTGGAGGTATTGGACTCTGTCCATATAGGTTTAATGGTTAGGGTCCTATTTGTGAGATAGATTTGCAGCCTCCCCAGTTTTTGCAGGTGTCTAGTGAGCTACATGGCAAATGGGCCATTTTACCTGATGACTGGCCTAATGAGGGGAGAGTAGAGGGAGACACTGACCTCTTCCTTCCTGGATGAAACACCCTGAGTCATGAGATGTGCCACATAGAAGGAATTTCTGTCCATAGTGGTGATGTGGTGGTCATAAGAGAGGTCACTGTCATCCTGTGTTCCCAGGCCTCTTATAAGGACTTCTGTGTCCAGTAGACTAGAAGCAATGTGTTAATTCATGGAAACCACATTGATTCCACAGGGGATTGCAACACATTTCTTTCCATTCAGCCTAAGGCTAGTGTTCTGACAACAGTCGGAGGTCTCGGTGGGGACTTTATAGAGGATGCCAACATGATATGGGGATGTACATATAGCACCCACCTTGCAATTGTCTGCAAACATTGTCAGCCAGGGTCCCTTCATGCTGGGATGGATGTCAGAGGCATACATAATGAACTTGACGGGACCCAGGACCAGACCCTGCAATAAAACATTCATGACTGGTACGCAGTCTGACATGAGTCCGCTGCCTTCACACTGTGGGTTACATGTATGAGCCAGTTTGCAACTCACCTAGTGACATAGGGGTTGATGCCTAGATGAGTGTATTTGTCTATGATTCCTGAGTGGGGAATGGTATCAAAGAATTAGAAGCCCCGCCTATCTTGTTTTTGAGCCCATACTGTTACATGGTTATTTTACATGGCACACAGCTTATAGGGCTGTAGGGTGTCCACAGGTACCACTACAGTGGTTGTCAACAGTGGGCCCTGTACAATGGACATTTGGACATGTACTGGGTGGACCACACAAAAAATTTGCAAAACCCACCCCCCAATGGATATGGTTTACACACACACACACACACACACACACACACACACACACACACACACACACACACACACACACACACTTGGCAGAATTGAGATTCAAACCCCTACTTATCTAGTTATTACTACTACAGTGTTACACATTTACTGCATGCACCATGGAGCTTATAGGTTGAAGGGCATCCCAAGGTGCTTCTAAAGTGAGAGACATCAGCAGCCCTTATAAAGTATGGCACTTTGGAGATGTACTAGTTGTGGACATCCACAAAATACTTTAACCTACCAATACACACACACACACCTTTACATTTGCCAGCACTGAGAATAGAACCCTTACCTTACTAGTTTGTTGCACTATAGCATTACGCAGTTATTGCAAGCACCACAGAGCTTATAGAGATAAGGGCTGCCCAAAGGGATCTTGAAAGGTAACTGAGAACAGCAGGAGTACTAAAGTAGGGCAATGGGAAGTGTACTGAGTGTGGATGGCCTCAAAATCATTAACCTACAAACACACACACACACACACACACACACACACACACACACACACACACACACACACACACACACACACACACACACACACTCTTACACGTACTTTTACATTTGCCAGCACTGAGAATAAAACCCCTACCTAACTACTTAGTTGTACTGTAGGATTATGCAATTATTGCAAGCACTACATAGCTTATAGGGCTGAGGGCTGCCCAAATGGATCTTTAAAGTTGACTGACATCAGTAGGAGTGCTAAAGTAGGGCAATGGAAAGTGTACTGTGTGTGAATGGCCTAAAAATCATTAACAAAGCAAAAAAAGGCCACACACAGCAAACAGAGCACGGTGCCCACACAGGAAAAAAGTTCATAAACCGAAACAGTCATAAAAGTGTGGGTACCTAATGGCAGTTCAACTGGCTTCAGTTATCAGTTCTCATCACGTCACAGGAATAAAAGTCCTCTTCAGGAACACAGGTCATAAAGTCCTCTTCAGGAGCACAGGTCATAAACTCTTTCAAGTATCCAAGTAAAACGAGACACCGAAGTAAAAGGATAATAATTTATTGTAGTTAGCGCTTTCGCCACGTAGGCTTCATCAGACTTTATACAAAATGAGAAATCGACTTATTTAAAAACTAATGGAATGAAAACCATTGGTCATAAATTATCCAATGAAACAGCAAGGTCATTAACTCATATCTAACACATGAAAAGCCTATGCTGAAAAATGCTGCAAACAGTTGCCTCAAAGCAATACTAAAAAATATTAAATATATTGCCTAAAATACAATGTCATATAAACTACTGGCATATATACTAACATTCAATATCTAAGCTAAAATCTGCACTAAACAAATACATATAATTAAAACATTATATATGGTGATTAATACGAACAACTAACATATAAACACCTTTGGATGACAGCAGCTCTAATGCAGCTGAGTTGCAAACATAAAATAAAAACAGTCTGAACAACAAGTGCTTCAAATACTGCAGCGTGCAGAAAACACATAAAGTTCACATAATGCACTTAACTTATTTTAAGTGTTGGATTATCTAAAATAAAACAAACATCACACTCTAGTTCATGATGTATCCAGGAAAGCAAAAAAGACAACATTAGGTAAACACAATAAAAACTCTAACTGAATACAAACGAAAACAGAACCATATGACAATAAAAGTCACTAACCTGAAAGCATAACAGCTTGAAAATCCATTCAAAAGAACCAGCATATATATATTTATATATATTTTGATTGCTAACTAAGCACCTTAATGTTACAGCAGCTCATAAATCCATTATAGAGAGCAGTTTGTGTTGGCTCTCACTCTAGCTTGCTAGGCATTCATCATAGGGTGGTTTACATAATGTTAAAGTAACATAACACACAACATACTTTGACATATATAGAAGTGAAAGCATTGTGTTACAAGCTGTAACATACACTTAAGGTGTACATCAGCAATAAAGCAGGTTAAAAAATAAATAAACCAAAAGTACACCATTTGGCAAAAACTCACTATAGCAGCACACTCAATCGTGGCAGATATTAAGACTTCACTCGCTGTTGAATGCACGACTCTGCGCTAGTCCTTAAACAGCAGTAACAAATAATACATAAACTCAATATAAATATATTAGATGGATATGCAATCATCTCTATCTACCTAGGTCTCATAGTGGAACCCAAACGCTCCAAACAAGAAGAGGGGTATATAGGAAACATAACAGATAGTAACCAAGTAACTATCAAGCAAAGCCCAAGAATATAGAACTATGTGAGAAATCACAACTAACTATCAATCCTTATCAAAGTCCCTACTGAGCAACTAACAGAAAAATACACACGAAAAAAGGGGGGGGGCGGGGGGGGTTTAACCTACAAACACACACACACACACACTTACACACACTTTTACATTTGCCAGGACTGAGATTAGAACTCCTACCTAACTAGTTTGTTGTACTATAATATTACACAGTTATCACAAACACCACAGAGCTTATAGGACTGAGGGCTGCCAAAAGAGATCTTTAAAGGTGACTGACATCAGCAGGATTGCTAAGGTAGGGCAATGTGAGATGTACTGAATATGAATGGCCACAAAATTATTAACCTACAAACACACACACACTCTCACACATACTTTTACATTTGCCAGGATTGAGATCAGAACTTCTACCAAACTAGTTTGTTGCACTGTAGTATTACACAGTTATCACAAGTGCCATAGAGCTTATAGGGCTGATGGCTGCCGAAAGGGATCAGCAGGAGTGCTAAAGTTGGCCAATGGGAAGTGTACTGAGTGTGAATGTCCTCAACATCATTAACCTACAAACACACACTTACTCAAACAGACACACTTTTACATTTTCCAGGACTGAGATTAGAACTCCTACCTAACTAGTTTGTTGCACTATAGTATTATGCAGTTATTGTAAGCACCACACAGCTAATAGGGCTAGAGGCTGACAAAAGGTGTTTCTAAGGTGAATGCCATCAGCAGATCTTGTGATATAGGGAAATGGGATATGTACTGGGTGAGTATAAAACAGTAATTCCTACACACACACACACACACACACACACACACACACACACACACACACACACACACACACACACACACACACACACACACACACACACACACACACACACACACACACACACACACACACACACACACACACACTCTTACATTTGCCATCACTGTGATTGGAACCCCTTCCTATCTATGTATTTCCATTAGAATGTTCCGCATTTATCGCACACACTGTTGAGCTTACAGGACTGAGGCACATCCAAAGATACTTCTAAGGTGACATATATCAGCAGATCTTCTAAATTGGGGCTATGGGATGTCTACTGGGTGGGAAAGGCCTCATAATGCAACTCTCTATATCACTGTCTGTCTCTCTCTTCCCCATGTCTCTGTCTGTGTTTGTATGCTTGACATATTATAGTATGTTGCCCATAGATATGTGTGTTATCACACACAACATATGCAGATTTACCACATATGTGCCACCTACAGCTGGCTGTAGGTTTTCCTGACTAATGTGTGTATGTGTGTGTGTGTGTGTGTGTGTGTGTGTGTGTGTGTGTGTGTGTGTAGACCAAAAGGTTTACATATTGGTGTGTGTGCAAAGATATCTGCAAATTACAGATATCTATAGTCCACTGTGGTTTCAGACATGGGCTTGATTTTTCTAAGTGTTGGGCTTGATTTTTCTAAGTGTAGGAGCATGCCCAGTATGACCTTCTATATTGAGTGTGGAAATCCATTCCAGGGAGAGTTTTATTCCAGTCCAGGGTGTTGTGTGCTACAGTTATACCTTGCAACCTGTTTGTACATGATATCTGTGGATAGGCTGCCAATACAGGGACACAATGGGCCAAATATAGGGTGATATTGTATCTATGGTTCTTATTAATGTCTGTGTTGCCTGATTAACAGGGTGTGTTTTAGCAGAGATTTTGCGACATATGTAATGTGTGACTGCAGTGTATTCTGTCATTAAGTACTGACAGATATCATTGGTTCATCACAGTTATTTACCAGGGAAATACAAGAGGGATGATGCACAGACCAATATTATGAAGGAAAAGCTAGACATTCTGGCACAATCCAGCCATTGTGGAGGTGTGGCTATAGCCAATTGACTGCTGGAGCTGTGTAAATGGTCCAGCACCTTGGTGGTATGCTGGCTGGGGATATCCTGTCTGTGCATTTTTCATTTTACCTGACAGGTCATATTCTGGTGTGGGCATACCTTTCAACCATACAGATTCTACCAGGTTATCCCAAGCCATGCCTTGTATATCTGGTGAGTTTCCCTTTACATTGTAGTGTACAAGCAGGTTTGTTGCTATTCACTCAGGGGGTTGCAGTCAGGTGGAATTATGACTGGACATTGGCGTTTCAGTCTTCACACCCTCCATGACATCTATGCTTCTACACCCCTTCTGTTATTCTGTCCTCTTCCTAACATTACGAAAGCAATGTCTCAGAAGTATCCCTATAGTTGGGCCTTTATCCTGGCAATAGTTATGGCTTTGTCAGTATGGGGGGGGGGCACACCTGACGACTTTACACATTTAAAGATGCAAAAAAACAGCTCCAATGCAGGAACCCACCAGAAATTAGATGACAAAACCATCGACCACTGTGCAGGTAGAAACGACAATAGGGCACAGACCAGGAACTTGAAGCAGACGATTTTTATTCAAGTAAAAAGCACACCGACTCCGACACAAATAATGCATCAACATTGTTATATAATGCAAAATCAACAAAAAAATCATTGTTCAACTGTCCTCCTGATAGTTTCTCCCCCTCCTCCTGGGGCTTAGATGTTGAATTCTGCCATTTTGCGGCCCCTTGCTTTGTAGTCTCTCCGACCTGCGAGGTATCACTGGCGGATCTAAAAAAACTTCCTCCTCTTGACAAATGTTTAAACAGTCCTGTGATACATTGGTTGAATTTACCCTATAATTAGTTCTTATCATAGAATTTGTTGTGTTACGCCCCGGGGGATATGCAGCCTTGTTCCTATAGTCCGCACAATCTCTAGCCAGTTTTTTGTTTTTTACGGCTATATTTTTACTAACAAACACTTCAACATTCTTAATCACTCTGTCATACTGATTTTTCTGTTGAAAAAATAGTAAGTCCGTTGAAATACTTGAATCAAGTTTAACTATTTCCTCGCGTAAACTTTTGAGTTTAATGTCATTGTTACGCAAAATAACATCAAGTAATTCCATATCTGTTTTTTGATAAAGGTCTATCAACTCCTGGTAAGCCTCCGACTCAAGGTCTACACCCGTCGGTAGCTTCCAGATACGAAGTCTCTTGGGTATCTGTTGTAGTTCCTTGGATTTCTTCAGAAATAAACTGTCGAGCTGTATTGCCCTATACTTCGTGCAGAGTTTTTCATATTTAAAAATCTGCTCTCTTTGCAGTGACTGTGCTGGTATTTCAGTTACTTTTTGATTCCATTTAGTATAGTATTGTGCCCAATCTTGCAGAATACCAGCATATCAGTAGAGAACACAGGTTTGATTGTAATGACATACATTTCAATTTCAGACTTCTTACCCTTCAGAACCATACTGCAGCTGAAAGACCTGGTGTGCTATGGCTGTGTAGGTCTGTGGGGAGGGGGGGCTGTTCACTGTTTCTGGCATTTAGGGGCCTTTGCCAGACCTTTCTTTATAGTCATCTACACCTGTCCTGCTGGGTGAAGCTGGGGGTGGGTATGGGAACCCACACTGACATCCATGTGTGTGACCTATGGACACCCAGTTAGTTGCCCCCCACATGTACTGCAGTGGGAGTTATCACCTTGAGTACTACTGCCTAGTATGGGGACAAAAATATTTGTCATGGACTTGCTGCTGTCCCACATAGCTGTCAGTTGTCTGCTGCTATCCCATTCAGCCACCAAATTCCCTTGCTAGCTTGCATCACTACCATAGATATAACTATCAGACCATACTACTTAATTCATTCATTGTTAGGACAACTGAATTACCTTGTGCCTGAGGCAGTTGTGAGGATGGTGCTTGAGGGCTGACTGTCGGATGCACACAGTACACTGCCTATACATGGTACGGCACAGGTAGTGTCATGTTTGGCATCCCTTTTACTGTATATACGAGTCAGAGAGTAGTATCATTCCCTGGGTCCTTACAGTGTCAGTGTGTGTGTGCTATGCATTGCCCTTGTCAAGGCATGGGCATACTGGGCATGCCTTCTTCTGCCTACAGGGGCAGGCTCTGGAGGTTCCTCCTCCAAGTTCCTCTGTGCCTGTGGTGACCTTGGCAATGGCGGGAGACTGTGTGGCCCTTCCCCATGCTGTTCCTGCTGCAGCTGTTTCCACAGGATCATATTGTGTAACATGGCACATACTATGAACATGTGTGCACATGTGGCTGGAGAGTACTGCTGGAGTCCACCGGATATGTCAAGGTAGCAGAACCATGACTTGAGCATCCCAAACACATGCTCTATAATTATCCTGGTTTGTGAGTGTGCCTCATTATGGCATTCTTGTGTGGGTGTGTGTGCATTTCTGATGGGTGTCATCATCCATGGCTCCAGTGCATAGCCAGCATCCCCCACCAGATGGCCTTATGGGATGTACCTCCTGGCAAATCCCTGATGCAGCTGTGAGATATGCCAGCTGTGGGAGTCATGATGGCTTCCAGGGCTGCCAGCACACACATGATTATGCCCTGGTCATTGCAGATGACCTAGCAGTTGATGGAGGGGAAGCCCTTGTGGTTTATGTAGACCTTACCCTGCTCGCCGGGTGGTGCTTTGATATGGATGTGCATGCAGTCTATATCACCCAGTACCTCAGTGTATTCTGCTATATGGTGGAAGAGACGTATATTGCTGGTCAAATCCTCACAGGTGCTGAGGAACCTAATGTGCTCATCAGCATGTGGTAGCATGACATCCAGGAGCTGGATTACCCCAGATGCTGATGCCTGTGAGACCCCCATGATATCCCCAGTTGGTCTTTGAAAAGTACCTGTAGATAGTATTCTTAAGGCTACACATACCTTAGTATCCACTGGGATGAGTTCCCCTCTATTGGCTCTGGGTCTGAGGTGAGGCCGGCACAGCTCGATGATTTCCTGCAGAATGTCCCTGTCCACCCTGTAGCTCTTTACTATCTCCAGCTCATGTTGCCCCTGGTAGGTTACCCTGGGTATGTACACTCTTTGCCAACTCCTCAGCCTAGGATGGTTGTCAGCATTATCCTTCTCACCACCCTCAGCCTCTAGCACATACTGATGGATCAAAGTGACAGCAGCCCCTAACATTTTTTGTTAGTTTTTTGTCAGTTTAAAATTCCCCCGAATGTATACACAAGTGGTGTAGAGTTACTGGGAAAAAACAGACTGAAAGGTGTTTGCATAGTTTATAGTAGTGTGTTGGGCTGCTGCCTGTATAATTGGCTGATTATGATACATTCCACCTGCCAGCTATGCTAGTTGTCCTTGATTTCCTTTCTTCTGCTGTTTCTCTTTTTTTTTCTCTTTTCCCTTTCCAATTTCTGCCCCTTTTAAGCCCTGAGGCATGTCGCGCATACATGAGACTCAGTTGTGCACAATTCTATTTCCTGTTTTTTTTTTGTTTGTTTGTTTTTTGCCATGCACACCCATTTAGCTAAAGTAAACACTTTTAAGTAGAACTGGCCCTCCCCTGGATGCAAGCATGCTCTTCATTTCATGGAATAAGTCAATGCAGCCTCAGACACACCCCCTTCCTTAGCTGTGCTTAGCTAAGGACAAACATGGGGTGCTGAGCTCCAATGACCTTACACCAAGCATGACACACCCCCTTTTAATGTCATCTCCTGCTTACACAATCATGCTAGAACATCTACACAGTTAGGTGCAGTTGGACTTAGAAGAATTTTGTGATTCAGTAAAAATCCTTTCATTTGAATACACCACTGCCTTACACTATAGTTACACTGTTCCCTGGTATTGTTTTGATTCTGCATGCCATAGACTATAAAGGCAAAATGCAGATTTCACTTAAAATTGCTTTTTTTTGCATTTTTGTTTTATTTTCGGCATGATCCCATTTGCTTGCCCTATGCTTAAACGGCCAAGATCCTCAAAAAAAATAAACCTTTATTTTTATAAAATTAAGCTATTTCCCATGCCATGCCTCCATTTTGTTATTTGCAGAAATTTATTCAGCTAGTAGCCAAATACATTTCTGCAAATAACACTGTTCTTGCACAGATACCTGTCTGTTGCTGAATAGCTAATTCACCTCATTTGCATGTTTTTCACCAGCAAATGAGGTAATTAACATTAGCAGTGGTGTCCATGCAGGAACAGTGTTGGAGTGCTCGTGCACATCCTGAGGCTTGTTGACTGGATCACTCAGATGCCATGTTCCATGCAGTAATGCTTACACTATTCAGACACTCGATGTAAGAGTTCTGTCAGCACTGCCCTTTGCAGACTCTTATCAAGACAGTATACCAAAATAGTCTTTGAGGTTAATAACTTCCTTGCCTCTGCAGCAGTGTTGGTGAACTGTCTTCTGGCACAAAATAATTCAAAGCACTTCACATAAGCAACAAATGCAAAAGCAGTGTCTTTGGTAACTTGGGTGTTGGTGATCACTGGTGTGTCACCCAAAATATTGTAGAGTGTCACATTTGACATGTCATAGGTTCACCATCACTGACCTAGAGTGTCTCGTGTGCGTTATACTGTTTGACCAGCCTGGAGGTGTGTGCGTCTCTTTAATATATATTGAAAAGTCTACCTCCTTTGGCTTTGCTGCCCACAGTTTGGGGTCTGAATGTATGATAGGATGAGTAACCAGGTAAGGCTGGGGTGCTCTCCACAGCTTTGAACCAGGTCTCTATGACTGCACAAATGTCAGCATCTTCCAGGGTTAGGAATGCTTGCAATGAGTGCAGTTTTATGTTTAGACTTCTAGTATTCAGCAGCATGACCTTTAATTTGCATTTTGTTGACATTTTTATGTTGGTAGTATCGACCTCATGACTTTTCCTAAAACAGGCACTATGGGGGATGCAAGGGCCTTTGCCAAAAGCCTGAAACCCAAGAGAGACAGATGCAGGCCATCTCTAGCAAAGCATCATGGTCTGTCGATCATATCTTCCCAGACTGTCAAGTAGTGGATCCTCCTGGAATGACACCAGAAACTGAGCCAATTCTTAAAGTCAATCATTTTCTGTCCGTATTGAGGAATCATTCTGGGTGATGATAAAATGCTGCTTAAGGCAACATATCTGCTCAATCATATCTCTCTTCATATATTCCAAGGAGGTACATCTCAAGTCGTTCACACCAACATGAACTATGACAGAGTTCTAACAGTACCTGTTATTGAGAGACTTGAGTGTGTGTGATATGACAGATTCTGGCACCTGACACACTACTAACCATGACTTTCTCCTTATCCAGCCTGGTGAGAGGGACATCTGTGTGTCTTACAATGGAGTCTCCTATGACTAATATCTTGGGTTTATGGTTAGGCCTTAGTGGTTGTAAAACACAGGTGTGTGGACTATGGTATGTGGTGTGGAGGGTTGTGGAGTTTGCATGTGTTTTTGCCTCTGAGGTCTCCTTTGCTTGGGTTTGTTTTGTTGAAAACTTCTGCATATGTGGGGGTCTGTTGTGTAGCTGTGGGTGGTGTTTGAGGTGTAGTGATTGATATCAGACATTCCCCAATGGGAAGTACATAAGACTCTTGAATGGATATCTTGATTAGTACAGATATAGGATAGTACATGAGATCTGCACCCACCTTTAAATATTCAGATGGTACATTATTGGCTGCTAGTCTACTGGGTTTTCACTTATGCAGATATTTTTATTTTTAATGGTTATGATAGGAATGGGCTGAAATGAGAATGATAAGGTACCTGATATAGTCTGGTGGAAGTGTGGTAATTGCCAATGGGATTACCTTTGATCAAGGTAGCAATACTGTTTATGATGTGCAAGATGAAATGTCTGGCAATGTGATATAGTGGATGAGCAAAGCTTAGGATATGGCTCTATGATTATTTCTAGGTTAGCACTGTTTCTCATCTGTCTTGATCTGTGTGTTTGGTTAGCTTATAAAGATGTTTATAATGTTGCAGATTTTGTTGTGTTCTATGTGTGCTGCAGTTTTCAACATCTTATCACTGTGTTGCATAAATTGACTGATTGTAGGCATAAGCCATGGGGATGGATTGTTTTTTACTCTTTTTTTCCTTTGGTAGTGCTATTTCATTGATTATGCTTAGGAAAATGTTGTTAAATTATAGGACTGCATCGTCTAGTCTAAGACTTTTCAGGATGTTCCAATTGCAAGATTGTTAGGTGGTGATAAATAGCTCAGGATTCAAATTGGTTAAATTACAACAGAGTTTGTAGTGATGTTGTATGGATTGAGAGGTAACATTCTTTTGTCATATATAGGTAGGTGATTGTTAAGAAAATCAGGTGAAATGTCATGTGAGCACAACTTAGAAGGGTCAGTGACCATTATCCAGACTAGTATAGTAGTTCTGCTGTTCCTTTTATGTTTTCTTGTCATTTAAGTTATTAGTTGTGAAGAGCCATACAGATTAATTGTACATGATTGGAATCCTGAAGAAATGGAGAGCTAATAATATGTTAACAAATCTCAAGATTATAGTTTCTCGGGAAATGCTATTAAAGAATCAGAACAGGATCTCTTTCAGTGTGTAATGTTGCTGCTTGGAGGATGTAATGAAAAAGTATACATATGTGATCTCTCTGAAGTGATTAGACATGCCCTTTAGAATTAAATGAGTTAAAGAATATGCCCTTCTATTCTTGGTAGATGCACACTGGTCACAAGTTTCATTTTCTGTCTACCTTGGATCATTAATGGCGATGTCATTTTATTCAGTTTGGATAACTTTGCCATTTATTAAGAAATTGGAATCTTTGCCCCTTTTGACTTCTGGTAAGTCTCAGGATATTATATTTAATTACATGAAAGTTAAGGTCAGTGTAATTGCTCTAGGTGTGTATTTTCTGTAAAACGTCTTGGAGAAGTACAACACATTTTATTGAAGAAATGATGTTGCAGAGTTTGCAATCATCAGAGCAATTATCATGTCTGCATGTTAAATATGTTTACACTTCTATGGTTAGCAATCTGGCCTACTTTTTTGCATATTGAAAAGTCTGCTCATTTTTTGCTATATTCCATACCTATGTAATCACATTGACACTTACTGATAACAGGTTACATTCACAGATTTTCCCATTCATATTTCTGTTGTAACAAAATAATGCCTTATTTAGGCAAACCCTTTGAGGTCAAGTTGATTGTATAATGAAATGTGGAAGATGTGATAAAAAAGTTAATCATCCCTGTGCATTTATAATCTACACCCATTTTTTTACAGATAAGAGGATTTTTGTAAGCTACATAGTACCACTTTTTTGTGCATTTTATTAATTTTGGGGATTCCATTAAAGTTATTGAATTTACCTATATATTCCTGTATTCATCAGTGCAAAAAATAATAAAATAATAGAACTCACTGATAATATCCTAAGCAGATTTGTCTTGGTCACTGAAAATGGTATTCCAGTCTCTTTTTTATAAGTATGCAATTTACTGCATCATATTTTCTATTGGCAAAATCTCAGAAGGATTTATTTTCTTGATGAGTTTGATTGTACTCTTAGATTAATGATAATGGTGGTATGATCTTTTGTAATTACTGAGGGGTAACCATGGGCAGACAGAAATACAATATCTAAAAGTTTTTCTTCTTCAATGAATTTAGGTGCTAATTGTTTCAACTTGTTTTCATTAAAATAAGTAATTAATATTCAAGTATATTTAAGTGAACCTGTGTAGTTTACCCTCTCAATATTTTGGTAGTTACAAATCCCCAAAAGGATTATATATTATTTTATTACTTGCATTTTGGAGATTTTTATTAGGAAATCCTCATGCTCTGTAGGGGACATTTCAATAGCACCTATATTTATTTTTATATATTATATAATATTTATATATTGGTATTGATTTACTCTTGATAAGATAGATAGCTGCATGACATACAAATAGGACTTGGCAAGCATCATATTGCAATTGGACAGGTGAAATTTTTGGTTACAGCAAGGGTGCCAAACAGGGCTCTGTCCAAGCCCTTACTTGTTTAGATTGTATCTTTCAGACCTATCTACATTCTATGCAGACAACCTGAAATTGGGTAAACTGATTGCATGTGTTACAGCTAGGGCATGTCTGCAAAAGAACTTGAATAAATTAACCAATTTGGCACAGGAAAATAATATGCTGATAAATACATCAAAAGCTAAGCATATAAGATTTGAGAGATATAAATTGAAAGGTAATTATTTAATATAGCACACAGTGATTAAAACTGTAGATTAATTTAAGGACCTGGGTATATGGGTAGATCCAGCTTTGAGTTTTTCTAATAATATCAACCAATTAGTTAATGATAGTTATAGAACAATAGGTTGAATAAAAAAGATTCATAAAGTCTAGGAAATCAGAAATGATGAGGTCATTTTTTGTTAATTGCATTAGACCTAAACTTGAGTATGGAATAAAAATATAGAAACCTTGTAAGAAAATAAGCATGAGTAAACTGGAAAGAAATAAAGCAGGAATATGCTAATGGCATCCATGGATGTGAAATTTTAAGTTATTATGAAAGACTAAAATATCTGAACTTGTAAAGTGTCTCATATAGACATTTATGAGGAGATCTTATTCTGATATATAGGACATTTAGAGACAACTACCTCTAGGAATATTTGTAGTATTAAAATGTAGTAGAGAATCATCAGACAACCTATGTAGAAGATTCTACAGGACCGAGACATGTACCGATTGGTTCTTTGAGAGAGCAGCTGATGCATGGAACAGGCTGCCAAATTACATTAGCACAAGCATTAGTTTACATATTTTTAAGAACAGCCTGGAGACTTATTATGGGAACAACTGTTTTGGTATATTGGCAGGCTAGTAGGGCATTAATACCAGTGCTTGAAATGTTTATATGTATGTATGTATGTATATATGTATTATCAGATGTGTACTTTTTATCCTGAGTTGGTTTCATGGCTTCTGAGTTTTAGATGATATTTTGTGATGCTTGAGGCACTGATATCAATCCCAATGGATCTGTAATGTTGTAAGAAACTTCTGATATACAGTTTGGATCTCTAATTCATGTTTCAGTAATGGTACAGATATCATCATCCTATAAGAGGGGACAGGCTTGTAAATCACACATTTTATTGTTGATGTTTCTTACATTTAGCAAAGCTGCCTTCATTGTTTTAGCATATATTCATCTATGATTGTTCATTTATAATCTTTGTCTATATCATAACCAGCATAACCCCTCAGAATATTCCTTGCACTCAGAAAAAAGCAGGATTGAGGATGAACTGAAAATGGCCACTGATTCCAAAAATAATTATAAATCCCAATTTATATATGCTAAAAAAGTTAAGAAAAAAGAAAACACACCTTCAGTGCTAAGAATTGCTTGACAATGATATACATTCTGACCACAAAGAAATGGTCGTAAATGTCATCCATCTAATGGTCATGAGAATCAGCTCTCCTCAGGCACAATACCTAGAATGTCTCACCATGCTTCTTGTGAACAGTTCTATATTTCTACCCAGTCAATATCCAAACCTTTCCACAGAACTGATTATAGCACCCATTCTGTTCCCAGAAATAGTTTATATCATTCCTGACAAATCCAATGCAAACTTCAGCTCACCCAGCATCATAACCGCAACACTGGTTAGTTAGTCCATGACTCCTCCCCTTTGTCGCTGCCATACAATTCTTAGCAGTTCTTTCTAAAACAAAGATGGGCCCTGATAACATACCAGGAAACATAACACTAAATGCTAATTATGGTTTACTGAACTCTCTTTTAAGCTTTTTAACATATGTATTGGAATGGGTTATGTCCTTGAAACCTGGAGAACCGTTATCATGATGCCCTGTACAAGGTAAGTGCAGCCACTAACTCTGGCAATTATAGACTGATTAGTCTTACCAGCCTTGTTTGTAAAGCCATGGAATGCATCATTTCTGACCTCATAAATATAAATATTGATAATCTCTTAGTCCTTAGCCAGATTAGTTTGGCTTTAGCAAAGATAGATCCTGCTGTCTTAATCTTTTAAACGTTTTTGAAAAGGTAACTTAAGTAGTTGATGGTGGTTATATGGTGCACACAGCCCACTAGGACCTGGCCAATGTATCTGATACTGTCTGTCATGCAGGCATTACTAACAACTGGTAAATCTAAACATCAATCCATATCTAGTAATGTGGACAGCAAACAGGTTGTTGTACAGAACAGATATTTTTAGAGTTAGAACTACTACCTTGATAAGTAAAAATGTCACAATTGGGGTTTCTCAGAACTTGGTGCTAGGCCTTCTTTTATTCCTCACTTATTTATCTGATCTACAAGCCAATATCCCAAGTGACTGGTTAATAATATTACTCATTATTAAACTCTATTATTGGAAAAATCCCCTTCAAGAAGGTACCCCTGGATGGGCATGACTATATAAATAAATGGTGTACAGATAATAGCCTCAAACTAAATGTAAAATAATATAGATTAGTCCATTTTGGTAAAATAAATAATCCTTCATTATACTACATAGATGACACAGTACTTAAAATAATCACACTGTCATTAGATCTATCTCAGCACCCTTGTGGATGTCTCCCTGAACTTTGGTCATCATGTCTCCATTGTAGTTAGAAAATCTTTCTACCTGGCCCATTTGTAAACCACAGGCATTGCATCCAGTGTCACAGACATCTTACTAAAGCTATACTCATCTCTTATTTGCACAGTTACTGAATATGGTACTTCCTTTGGAATGTTGGTATCAAAATACATCAGTTAGCTAGAAAGACCTCAAAGATTCATAACCCAAAAGCTCCAAGATCTTGAGTCCCTTAGCTATCCAAAGCAACTCATTACATTTTGTCCATATTCTGTTCCCTATAGATTCTTCTGTACTGATCTATGTTTGGCCTTTTGATCCATGAACAACCCCATCCTTTTAAACCTACTAGGTCTTCACAAAAATAAGGAATCTGCAAACACATGTACAAAGGACCTCATTGCTATCAACAAACTGAGAACAAACATGTTGTTATGACAGGTTTATAACTCACTGTATTCCCCACCTATGGAATAAACTACCCCTGCATATTAAACAAAGTAATAACTAGCTATATTCAAGACTAACCAAAACAATTAGATGGACACTCACAAATTCTCCCTAAGCCTATATTTTTGAGGAAGCAGGTAACTCTTGATGCTGGGTGTTCTGATCTATGCTGTTAATAACCTTATGACTGACAAGTTATTTACTAAGCTTAGAATGCTTATCAGCAATATCTGAATGAGGAATTATATCCATGACTTTTTCAAGGTCAATATAGGAGTTGTGAAAGGAGTAACCATGGTATATGGGTTTGGAGACTTTTTCTAAGAAGTATGCATGGATAGAGAGGCAAAAACATTGCATTGGTTTAGGTCAAGGGGCGGGAGGTTTCCTATATCTGTATTAGACTGTTTAGGATGTGATCCATAACCTTACATATAATACTGGGGAAACTAATGTGATGTATTTCTTTTGTTAAGCAATTCACTGATGCAAGCATTATGCCATAACAATTTGTTCTAAAAATTCACAGTATGTTAGAAGTGGATAGTACAGACTTTCCCAATGAAACTTTTTAGCTGTAGGTAGAAATTGGAGGTATTGTCCACATCTTTGGTGATTGGATTGGAAGGTAAAGGATCACTTTGGAATTTATTTAGTTTATCTATGAGTTGTAATACATTTGCATTTTCAGAAATCCTAAAAGTTAGTGGTATATACATTGAAAGTATTGTCATTCTTAAAGGCATTCAAATCGAACCAATTTATAGCAACTCTGTTTACTATTACAGTTCCCACCTAACATCTGATCTTATTAGTTCATTCTTAAAGGAGAAAATAATTGATTTTGTGGTCACATTTATTAAGGGAGGTGAAAGCACATTGTGGGGTACATGAAGGAGCCGTGCTCATGAAGACAATGCTGAGAATATTTAAACCTATCATGGAAAAAGTAACAATTTGTTCAACAGAACTGGTGTTAGCAAAGTTTAGGAAATAGTATGCATATTTGCTGTTGCCTTAATATTTTTTTTTAAAAGTTGGGGTAGTTAAATTCCCCTTGGAGAATGGGGTGAATAATGGTTTTGTCTATAGCATTCAGGTAACTATTGTGGACAGCAGGACATGTGAAATTTGATTTGTACATCAATTATGTGGTAGTCAGATTTATTCATAACTTGGAAATTCTAAGTACCAGTGGGTCTGATGGTAGGATAAGTGATGAATCCAGGCATAGAAATAGTGTTCTCACTACAATGAAACCATGTCTCTGCAATTGCTCGGGTACGGATGTGCTTGAATATTAGGAAAGCAATACATTTGTGCATCTTTTTTGTTTAGACTCCTAGCAACTAATGTTTCCACATTTAATTGACTATACTAGAATGTCTACAAGCTGGACATTGCCAAAAATGAAATACTTAAGCCATGCTGACATAGGTGCAAGCCATTCCTGTTGAAGCAGAAAGGCTTGTTGCCAATTTCTTCTCATGTTAGTGCATGCTGAATTCCCATCAAACTACAAGAACTTCTCAGCTAAATGATAAAGTCAATTGTTCCACTCCCCTTCAATAAGATACATTGTACCAAAATAGCATTTGACAACCTTTATTAACTTCCAACAACAAAACTTTATTGCATCATTTCAAAATGTTAATCACAACATGAGCATCCTTATAACCACAAGTAAAATCTTTGTAGCCATACATCAGGGCAGCATATCCCCACTCACCCACCTGAATAAGTAGTGCCCACCACCGCTCACTTATTCTTACTAATCAAAGCAGCATCCGACCAATCAGTTTCATCCCTCTAACTCCTTGCTCCAACACCCCAACACCAAGAGGGGGAACAGAAGAGGGGCAAGCCTGTCCCTCCTCTCCATCTAAACACCCACCTTAATAACCATACCATCCAAGATAACCCAAAAAGAAAGGGAGGGAGGGCAGGTAGCAAGATCACATCAAAATCTAATTCCCTTTCCCAGTTACATTCAGACAAAACCCTTAAGTTCCACCCTATGCCTACCTCACTTTCTCTAAACTTCCCCCAATTAAATTAACCCTTCTCTTCTCAGACTCTACTCAAACTTTCCCTTACTTACTAACCTTAACATTCTTCCCCAAAACAAACCCCCACACCCTCATTTAACTCCCCCAACACCTAAACTAAAGATGTCACTGGACAAATTGTTTTTCCCAAATCTCATTTATTTTATATTTGAATAGTAGCATCATTCTTGGAGATGGCAGCATACATCATAAGATTAGTGTCTTCCTGGGCACAGGCACATGCATTGCAACAAAGCTCTATTATGTCCTTTGCATGACTGTGTGGGTGAAGTACCTAAGATCATTCACTTCTGCATAGGTTATCACCAGGTCATACTTGTACCTATGAGGAAGGAGAGCGCTAAGGATCCAAATGATATTACAGATACTGGGTCAATAAAGACAGCTTATTCTTATAGTGCTGTGAGCATGAAATTTGTGTGTGTATGAACGGAGTCAGCTATGAGCCAAATGTTGCCATGGGCAGCTCCAAATGTTGTTAACCTTATGGGCTTAGGTTAGCAATAATGATAATTCCTGAAAAGGGTATGATAACTGGATGCAGCAGTGAGTGGTGAGTGGTGTGAGTTTGGGTCTTCTAGTATGAATTAGATGTTAATTTTTTCTAGTGTTCTGCCTATGAGGATTGGGTAGACATTTCTTAATCACGTAAGTTACTGGCTTCAAACTGCATGGTTAAGATACCATCTCTGGAGGATTTTAAACTATGTGCCCAGAACCATCAGAGGGACTTAAATTTTCCACACCACTATCAGTCCCGCCATCAATTCCTCCTTTCATGGGTTACAACTCTTCTGGTCTAACCACATCTTTCTGCATTTCTTCCACTCCATTTCTTTCTTTTATTTCCCCACATCTTTAGAATAATCTGACATCTCCCTTTACCCTCCCATTCTTCATTTACAGCTGTCTCCCTTGGTATTTCTTCTCTTCTGTTCTTATTTACTTATATTTTTTGCAGTTTTCTTCAATATCACTTTCACACTTACTTTGAGTAGGCTGTATCCCTCCTATCTGTCTCATAGTTCTCTCCATTTGGTTCTTTTATACTTTCATTGGCCTTACTGCACTCCTTTCATGTGCCATATCATTGCCTTTTTCTTGTTTTCTCTGGTTCTCTGTAAGCTTTTGAAGTTAAATGGCCTCCACCCTCCTCTGTACACATTCTAAGCCTCCTTTGGATATTGTGGATGCTCACTCCCCACGACAAACTAATAAGCATATTTTGCACTCTTTAAATGGATAATGATAATTTTGAAGATGTTCACTATTTCTGTTATTGTGGATGTTTCTCTCTTCTAAGTATCTTGGATCCTTCCTCCCATATCTTTCTGTAATTTTCTTCACTTGTCCTTGCTATCATCTTCCATACCTGCAGTTATAGGTGTTTATGTCCTAGTTTTATTGTTATTCCTATACTAATGTATCTATTTATTAATTCATTTATCTATTTTGCATACAGTTGCAATCTAAGTAGCCACGCACTTCTAATATTGAGAAGTATTATCCATGTCTCTTTAATATCCATTTTGTGGATCTCCACTAGTCTTATGAGTTTGCTCCAGTTATTTACTTAAAACCTCCACATTATATGAAGCTGACCTCTTCTCTCTGTACATATCTTGGTAAGACACATTATTTCCTCTTATCCAGTATCTTTGGTGAAATCTTCTGGTCATTATTGAGCAGTAATATGGATCTCAGAGGTCCCATGTCACTTATGTCAGTTTTCTCATTGGGAATTAACCTAGCCTTGTTTGTTGCACTTATCAGGGTAAGTGTCCATCTTCTTTATCTGTATTACAGACTATGGTCAGTCCTCATTCCATGTTCTTATAAAAGTGTTCTCTGAATTCCTCTTTCATTTCCCTCTTTCCTTTTTCTTCTATTACTGCGACATCCTTGTTTTTCCAACAGAGCCATCCCTCCTTTTTCCCTTTTCATACTTGGTCCTGTCTTTTTCTCATTCAGTCTTCAGTTCTTTCATGCAATAACTTTTTAAATTATTTGCTCACTCCTCTTGGAGTGAAATAAGTGATCGCGCAACTTTTTTTGGAGAAGGTCTACTTTCCCCTAATGTTGTATAATGGCTGCAGAGATTACTGTGTGTGTGTGTGTGTGTGTGTGTGTGTGTGTGTGTGTGTGTGTGTGTGTGTGTGTGTGTGTGTGTGTGTGTGTGTCTGTACATACACATGCACACATATACATATAGTGCCACTCAGATTGCTCTATTACAATGTTGATATTCAAAACATTTACAAAATGTGCCTAAATCAGAAAATATTAACAAGATTGCTGTTATGGCAGGGAAGGGATTATATTATCTCCCTGCTATTGTGTGACCTCAGAAGTTGCATTTATATGTGACCTCAGAATTTGTATTTTGATACAAATATGTATATATATATATATATATATATATATATATATATATATATATATATATATATATATATACACACACACACACACACACACACACACACACACACACACACACACACACACAAACACAGAAGAGAGAGAGAGAGAGATGTGTGGGTGTGCCCATGTGTACATACGATATGCCCACACACATATAGCTAGACATATATGCATATATAGCTATATGTGTGTGTGTGTGTGTGTGTGTGTGTGTGTGTGTGTGAGTGTGTCTGAGTAAAATTTCATTGATTTACAAAATATCAAGAACACAAGAGAACATTTTTTTTTCTCCAGAGGTCAAGGCTCATTGCACCCCCTGTTTATTATATATACCAACTCTGAGATTCTGAGATTACATTACAGTGAGGAAAAGCATATTCCCACATCCCCACTGTACCAGAATATCTCAGTAAAAATCAGGTACATTTGATCAGCTCTTTCACATGTCAACAAATGGACTTATCAACAAAAGGTTGTACACCAATATCTATCTAATATACATATATATATATATATATATATATATATATATATATATATATATGTATATATATATATATATGTATATATATATATATATATATATATATATATATATATGTGTGTGTGTGTGTGTGTGAGTGTATAGGGCTGTAAATGTGGAAATGTGGAAGTGGTCCTGCAAAAAGCACGTATTTTACTTGTTTTTGCATAATATGAAGTGGACATGTTATAGGATGTTATGACTGAGGACCTGAGATACAAGCAATCTAGTTATGGCCTATTATAGTAAAACTCTCTCCAGGCTAGTACTTCCACATCATTTCTCCTTGCTCCCAACTATAATCCTTTCTTTCCATGATTACCATATACATTTCTGTCTTAATGCATCACTCCATTCAAAGTTTATTTTATTCTAGCTTCCTCTAAATACATTTTTGACCCACCCTCACATCTCCAAATATCCCTGAATTCCATCTAGTTCCTTTTCCTGTGTCATTGTCACTTTTGTTTGTACTTGCCTGCTACTTGCATTACCCATCTTCTGATTTCAGCCCATCACTGATCTTTCAGGCTTTTCTTGTCCTCCTGGTTTACCACTGTTATCATCGTTTTCCCTTCCTTAGGCATCTCCTCCTTATCAATGCTTGTTGCTGACTTAGTTCTACCCCATTTCTAGTCTCGTGACTCTTCTCATTGTGTCTGCCTACTTAGCTTTAGTTTTAATTGCACCTGGTCTGACCTGGCTCTTTATTGCAAATTCAACTCTGCCCCTTCACCAAAATCTAGTCCAGCTTGCTTTCTTGGCCCTGGTCCTTCTCTTTAAATGTAAACTCTCTCTCGCCTTCATATTTTCTTCTCTATATTCATCTATCCATCCCATGTTTCAAATGTCTTTCTCTAGTTCTTTTGTCTTCTTGAATAGCACTGTTTCCTACCCTACCTCACATTTTTTTGGTTCTTGTTTTACAGTTATATTACATTCTCCTCATGTGTGTTCCAACTCACTTCTCCCTTCTGAAGAACCTCTCACTGTCACCCTTTTGTGTGAATAGATTTACTGCTTTCTATTCCCTCTATTTTTGCTTTCTAGATTATCCAGCTTCCCTCTTCACTCTCTACATGTGATCTATAACCCCCATTGGATATGGCTATACGTCTACCCTTTTCTCTTCTGTTACCCTTAATTTATCTCTCACCATGCACATATCTGATCATTCTCTCGTGTACCTTCTTGTGACCTTGCTTCTTTTGATGAGATTTAGTATTTACGCCATGTTTAGTATTACATTTCGTATCACTGTATTCCTGCCTCACACCCCTTTTTTAGTTTAGAGGGGTGTCCACGCCTTCATATATCTTTGCGCAACTTTCCTGCTTATTCTCATGTTTTGTGTAGAATTCTTTTCTTCCCACCCCTTTTTCCCCACTCCCTAGTTTGTTCATATTTCATACTTTCATACATACTACAAACATAAATCTCAACTTCAAGCACAGGAATCCTGGGCAACGCCAAATATAATGGGCAGTCAATGGCCCGAAATCAGAAACAGGTTTTAAATATTTCTCTTATAAACTTAGAAAATTGCTAGATAACCAAAATTAGCTTTAGCACTCATTTTCTTAAACACATGAAGTCTGAAATGCAAGTAAATGTTATTAGTTACTGACTGCAATCCTTGCTAGAAAGCCATACATTTTATGTGAGACAGACTAAAAATATAAAGCAAAATATCTGGGCATTTATGCAAAATTTTGGACCGGTGAGAAGTATGGCTAGTTGACCTGAATTCAGGTACATAGGCGATCTGGGAAGGGATACTCCAGCATCCTAAAGTCTATATCTAATTCAGTTGTTCCATGAGGAGGGTAAATTGTAATGTAAACCACTTTTGCACATATGTTTTGCACACCAGGGTATGCATCTTAACTGTGCCACTTTTTACCATATTATTGATTGCTAGCCTGAAGTTTCTCTTCCTTTCATTTTTCTGATTTTAACCCATTAACCTGACTTAAGCCACTGACTTAAACAACTCCAGTCCCACTTGTATTTCCCAGCTGTTATTTGAGGAGGGCACAAACCATCTTAAAGATGCCTCACATTTTCATTTACTGAGTATCTGTAATAAGATGAAATAATTAGGTAATAAGTGCAAGATTCATATTAATTAAATAAAGCATATAAAAGCAATGACTAACTGGGTACATTCATTTTATTTTAACATAGCTGTTTTGAGCAACTGTTCTACACTATACTAGCTGAATGCAGTTAAGACAAAGCAGACTGAACATTACTGGACACATGCAACTGTGTGTGTGTGTGTGTGTGTGTGTGTGTGTGTGTGTGTGTGTGTGTGTGTGTGTGTGTGTGTGTGTGTGTATGCATGCACACTCATTGCACACACGTCTGTCTGCTCATGTATATTTGGGGCTCCCTATTGAAATGTCAGCACTCAAAATGCTGAGTGTTGACAAGCTGATAAAAAAAAAGACCAAAAACACAGGAGAAGAGCAAATATCGAAAATCACTCTTTTCCTTTAAACTTGTTTTTGCAGGGGCTTGGTCCCCCATGCACTCCCCATGTTGAGGGAGCCTCAAACACACACACCAAACATATATATATATATATATATATATATATATATATATATATATATATATATATACACACATACACCAAGTCCAAGATTACCATTCCTTGAAGAAAGCAGAATATTCCAAGAAATGGCATCTTGGACTTAATATATGCAAGTCCTATCTTTTGACCATTCTGTCTCCATATTTTGGGACACACTTTAGCGGGTCTCAACATTTCATTCAGTTACCATATTGGCCTCATAGTGTGTTCAAAAAACTGCATTCTGCGTGTATATTTGTTACTTTTGGACATACAGGATTATCAAGAGAATTCTTATAAATCTGTTTTTTTTTTTCTCTTCAAAATGCCTCTGCTGTCATGTTGCTGTAGTGGTTTATCTTTACATTTAATATTCATCAGTTATAAAGTGTAAGTTGCAGCAGTAGCTTTGAGAAAACTGTATTTTTTCTGAAGTTAGCAAGAACGAACCAGTCAAACAATTGACATCTCCTAAAAAAATTGAGCCTGAGTATGGGCAATTTGCCATACTCAGAAATCCAGAGTTTGAAGATTTTTAATCCCATTATGGAATAGCTTACCTTTCAAGCTCCAAAAGAAGTAGTTAACAAAAGCAGATGAACTCAGTTCTCATGCCAATGTCATTCCTGTAACACAAAGCCAACTTTATCCTGCTGCTGCAAACTTTGAAAGTAAATGCTGCAGTGTGTTTAGAATAAATAATACTGGGTAGAGTGCTTGGCACCTGCAGTGAAGGGACTCCGAACAGAACCAGGGCTACTTCTTTAGAAATTGTACAAAGCAAAGACATCTGAGCTGATAAATAGGATGGCCTTTAATTTGAAAGAATGGTTTTGAAATGTGTGGGTTGAATTGTATAGGGAGCAGCTGGAATGACTTTGTTGGTGATCACCTGTTCCATGTCAAGGAATGACGGACATATACTTGGGTGAAAAGAAACACACCTTATTACTTCCCATTCCATAAAGCGTGCTGATGTCACTGGTCTTTTCATATTTCTTTTTTTTCTTCTTTAAAGCTGTAAAATGTATTTGTTAGACTTAAATATTTACATATTATCAGTTATTTGCATTCACTGATCAGTTTCCATGTACCATTCCTGAACTTAGATAACTGTCTCACATGGTCTAGACAATGGTTAGTAACTGCAGGACATGAAGTGATTGCAATACAGGTTACCGTGCTCTTTAGATATGCTGACATGTTTTACAAACTAAGAAGTAAAAAAAAAAATTTGTTCAGACGTAACATATAATTTTTCAGGGCACATGCAGATGTGAATTTACAAAATGGACATGCCAGTGGAACAGCAAAAATGCATTATGTTGCATCTGCATTTAATGTTTTATTTTGTGGTGCATTTTAGGATTAGGTTTCCCACCCCTCCCTCTGCATTCATCAAGATATATCTGAGTGCTATAGCCCAACACCCCCCCCTCCGTGGACTATGCCATGCCTCAGGTACAGTCTTTGAAGAATGCCCTTTCAGGATAGGCACACCTATCTCTCCTTGCTAGCATGTTAGACACCCAAGACAATTACTGTTAATGGGTCACCTAAGCTATAGTTAGGACTTTATCCCACTACGCCATGACATTTTCAGTCAACTCAAACTATTAGCCCTTAATTATTAATGCTCTTTAATACTTCATTATTTACTTGTTATAAGTGTTATAATATTGTATTTTTTTGGATCAGGCTTCTTCTTCTTCTGGCTCTTCCCATTTAGGGGTTGCCACAGCAGATCTCCTGTCCACTCTTGATTGGCAGTAGAGTTTTACAGTGTTGAGTTACCAGCCTGGCATCCAACCTTCCATGGAAGCCACACACACATGCCTAGGGCCAATTCCAATCCACCTACAGCATGTCTTTGGGATGTGGGAGGAAACTGGAGCAAACTCACACAACCACAGGGAGGACATGCAGACTCCACACAGAAGGCACTCTAGCTGAGGATCAAACCAGAGAACATTTCGCTGTGAGGCAGCAATGCTAACGCTGCACCACCACAACCTCCCCCTTTTTTTTTGGCTCAGGCTAATATCCCAATGTTTTTTTTTATTATTTTTATGCTTTTTATCCTTAATATTAGGTTTCACTGTATTATACTTGATAATGCCAAGCAAGGGTGTCAGATAACTCCAATGGGTATTGCATAGTTCAGAAGAGGAATTTACTGCATATGAATCTATAGCTCCATGTAATTGATGATGAGTATGGCTGCAGAATCTTAATGCACAAGTGCATAAACTTCTCAACACTGGGATCTCAGAAGTGTTATTATGACATTTTTTTTTCTTTTTGTAGACCATCTCTAAATCACTAG
The DNA here is from genome assembly GCF_019279795.1 of Protopterus annectens. Lineage (NCBI taxonomy): Eukaryota > Metazoa > Chordata > Ceratodontiformes > Protopteridae > Protopterus > Protopterus annectens. The sequence continues at coordinate 754,413,725 of NC_056730.1, read as the reverse complement.
GCTATTTGTGCATACTGGAACTTGTCATATGTCTGGAAGTGACACAACACCCTTGGGTTAACCAGGGTTACCATATGTTATACTAAATGCATACTGCTTGCTGTAATATTTTTCTCCCATGTGGATCTATGGTAATGTTGAGAGTAAATAACTTTTAATCAATTTAATGCAAAGTTATTATAGTTCAAAGACATTTCGTCCAGTTGCAGACCAGCCCCAAGTTTTGGGATTATTGTATAATTACTTAGTATAGTACTATAGAATTAAAGAATTAACTCATGTTACTAGATAGGTATAAATTAGACAACTGTTATTACAGTAAATGTTAAAACTCATGTTTCATTTAGCTATATTGTAATTTACAAGGGTTCTGGAAAACATAAAAACATTCAGATGTGGGTATTTATTAAAGCACTACTTCTCACTATTTCAACTAAATATCACATAACCCCAGATCAGAAATCTACTGCATTAGTTGGAATGAGAAAAGGATTTTCACACCCTATAAAATCAACAGCCATATTTAATTATATATTTTGTATTCTCCAAAAATTTTACTTCTGCAAGAAATCAAAGTCAAAAGGAAATATTCCAATTATTTTATTCCAAAGTGACCAGGTCCTGGCTATACAAGCTTTACTACATCTTGAAAAAAGAGATGTAGCCATTCTGCTAAATAAATTACTTTATAATCATTTTAATCTTTCTTGGATTGAAATTTCATAATTCTGTATCTATTGACACATGACCTCTAGTTAAAGGATCTTGGCAGAGAAACTATTTTGCATCAACATATTTTATATAATGTTTATTTTAATAAAAAAACAGTAAAGGTTGTCTACCTGTTGACCATTTATTTATTTTACTTAATTTACTTTGATTATCACTTCTACCACTAAAATCAGTGAACAAACATAGTTCTTACATATGCATACATAGTTTAGACATTGCTTAGTTGGAATGAAAACTCATAGTTGTTAAAGACAAGTACACATTTAATTGAAATAGTGATATTTGTAAGATAGTCATACTTAAAAGTTAATACACAATATATGCAAAATATCAGTTAAATGATTTAAAGATTGTGGGTGCTACAATAATGTTAAGCATTATCCTTATAGCAATTGCAAATTACTTCATTGTGGAGATGCCTGTATAGGGCTGTCTTGAACCCCTGGAGTGAGTCCTGGCCTTTTGCTTCCAAGGACAGTTTAATCCATAATGTTGGTCCAAGTCTGGAAAACACACACTCTCCAATAGTTGTTCAACATGGCAACACAATGAATTTTTGACTATTTCCCAGGAAGTATAGCTGGTCTCAGATAGACAGTTTTCTTTTCAGAGGGTTGCAATAGCCTTCTGTACTTTGAACAGGAGGGTGCCTAGCAAGTATCTTGATATTTTAGGTACAGGGAGCCATTTAAGTCTTTAAAAAAATTACAGTGATGAGAGCATGAGTCTGTGAGTACTGAAAATATGCAGATTTGATTTTCTATTACCTGTAGTATCTGGGTATCACACACAGAGTCAAAAACTATCAAAGGTAATCCATATACAAGTTTGGGAGGGAGAACATTTTTAGCCAGTGCTGTCTGCACAACTGGAGAGAGAAGATGTGAGATGCTGTAGAAGGGTATTAATTGACAAAAGACTTTGTTGACAATTACTATATTCCATGGACTAGTCCCCTATTAACCACAACTAAAACCACAACTCTTCCGGTCTGTCCTTGTAATCAAACTATGTCTCTAAAATCAGGAATGGTATCCCTGCACAACAAAACAAAAAAAAGCAACCTATCCAGATTCAAAAAACATTCTAAAAAAGCAGTTAAATATACTTCACCCTGCACTGGTACCTCCCGAGGCTAGACTACAATTCCTCTATAAACCTCAGCAAAACAAATTATGAATGTAATTCTGCCTTCTATCCATTTGCCCTTACTGCTGATTTTGATGTCTCTGCTTACCCTGACAAGTTTTCCCTTCAGCAAAAGTTCAACTCTTACACATTACATTTTACATCTACCTGAACTTTTCTATAACTTTCTTTTTTATATCACCTAACAAATATGCTCATTAGTCATCTCTCTTCACCTCCTCTCAGTTTTCTTATCATATCCCTCATACATCTTCTCTCTTATTTTTACTACCCATAAATACAAAATTGTACTTTGACCTTTTAAACTGCTCTCAATATGCCAATTAGTCTTGTAGTAATATGTAATAACTCTATATTTTACTGACTGCAGATTTTTCTGCTGGTATAGCTGCTTTTTAGTTATTGTATGCACATACTGTGACTTTAAGCTTTACATTTTTCTCTGGCACATAACATTGCTTACTTTGTAACCAGAGCTTGTCTCCCAGGTGTCCACTAAATAGGAACTGCCACAGCCCATTTGGATTACTCTGGTCAATAAAAGCAATAAATAAATATAGATAAAATAATATTGCCTGTGTGAGTGGTGAAAGAGAGGTATTTAATACTGCTTAGATATTTGTAGTCCCTACCCTGAGGAATAATATTGTTATGGCTATCTGTAAAGGTGTTAGCTACAAGCTCATGGGAGAGGTGAAAAGTATAACTTTTTATGGTTAATCAGTAGGTTGTTTGAGTAAATTGGTGAACAGGTGTCTGAAAAGAACAGGTGCAGTCGGGTATAAATATGTGAAGAATATTAATTAGCTTGCAAAAGTAAGACAGCATTGGCATAAAGGATGATATTTAGTGATGGGAGGTAATATGAAAAGCGAAAATAGTAAGGGACGTAAAACTGATTCTATCAGAGCTACACTTATTTTTCTAACAAAGTATTAGTTTCCTTTGGGAGATCTCAGAGAAGTGGAAACAAGCTGCATATTCATAGGTTCATAGGTAGGTACTAGGCTATTGTCCCTAGTGCCTATACAAGCCCAGCCAAAAAGGTACCCTGGCTTTTGCCACCTAAGAAAATTATTTTCCTGTGCCACTGTCGAGCAGAGCCACAGAGGTGATCCCTGGGGTGAATTTCCTATTTCCCATCCAATCATCAACATTTTTCTTGAAGAGCACTAATGAGGAGCTTTGTTTGATATAGATAGGTAATTTATTCCAGAGTATGGGAAGTCTCTGGGAACAAGAATCTATCCCTCCGGCATGTTCTGTTTATTGTGGTGACAAGGTTTAGGTCCCTAGAGCATGTAGCTCAGACGGATTGGGACTTCTTTAAGTGGAGCATGTCCGACAGCTCTCGGTTTGACATAGCTTTGTATGTTAGGCAGAGATCACCTCTGAGTAGGCAATATGCGACAGAGTAAAGCTGGAGTTTTTTGAGACGGTCTGAGTAGGGCATCTGTTTGAGGCCAGTAATCCTCTTTGTGAGGTATTTCTGCGGCCTTTCCAGTTGTTGTAGATGTCTTGTGAGGTACATACCAAAAAGGGTGTTGTACTCTATAATGGGTCTAATGAGTGATGAGTAGAGGGGAACAATGACCTCTTTTTTTTCTGGATGAGAAACCTTTTGTGATGAGGTGTGCCACGTAGAGGATTTCCTGACTACTGTGGCGATGTGATTATCAAAGGAGAGACTACTGTCCACCTGTGTCCCAAAGTCTCTTATCACACTTTCAGTGTTAAGTATACTACCACCTACATTATAGTTTGTGGGTACAGAGTTTTTACCAAGGGGGATGACAATGCACTTTTTAGCATTGAGCTTGAGGCCATGGCTTTGACACCAGGCATCTGTCTCAGTGAGGCCCTTTTGTAGGATGTCCACATCATTAGGAGTTTCGATTATGGCTCCTAGTTTGCAGTCATCTGTGAACTTCATTAGCCAAAGACCTTCTGTGTTAGCCTATACTTCAGAGAAGTAGATACCAAACAGGAGAGAACCTAGGACTGAACCCTGTGGTACTCCACTTGTCACTGGTCTGAAGTCAAATTTGGAGTCTGCTACTTTCACAGTGTGGGGTCTGTCAGCGAGCCAGTTGGCAACACATCTTGTGACATAGGGATTTATACCTAGTTTAGTGAGTTTATCTATAATTCTAGAGTGGGGGATGGTGTTGAAAGCATTGGCAAGATCTAGATAGGCTGTGTGAACCACCTTACCCTTGTCTACGGCTTTGGTGACTGCTTCAAAGAAGTCTATCAAGTTTAGGAGACATGATCTGCCTTTTACAAACCCGAACTGGGTGGGGTCCAGCATTTGGAGATTTCCAATGTCTTTGTTTATAAGTTCCATGATGATATGTTCCATGGCCTTGCAGACCAGGCTCGTCAGGCTAATGGGGCAGTAGTTCCAGACGTCTGTGGTGGCTCCCCCTTTGTGGAGTGGGATAACTGTCTCTGTGTGCCATTCAGCGGGCATAAAGCCTGAGATGAGGCTATGATTGAACAATGTACTTAGGTGGGGTACCTGTTAGTTCTGTAGTTCATGTAGAACGCAGCCTGAGATGTTGTCTGGTCCCATGGATGCTGTGTTCTTGGCATTGGAGAGTGTGGTTTTTACCTGTGCAGCCGTGATTACAGGAATTTTGCATTCTTCCGGTATAGAAATGGGGTCTTTAAGGGGTGTGAGGGGGTTAAAGTTAGCATTGAACCTATCTGCCATGATGTTGGCAATATCAGTTGGATCTGTATATTTAGTGCCATTGTGCTGTAACTCAGAGCAGATCTGATTGTTGCCATTGAAATTCTTGACATAGCTATGGAATGCTTTGTGGTTGACTTTAGAATCAGTGATGATTTTGTTTCAATAACTAGCTTTGGAAGATTTTATCAGGGATCACAGCTTCTTACTGAGGCTGACCAGGGAGCTCCTCCGCTCATGGGATTTTACTCTCTTTTGCAACAGTTTCTTCCTTTTGTTGTACAGTTTGTTTATGGCAGGGGACCACCAGATTGGCTTTTTGGAGGATAGCATCTTGGTTCTGTTTGGGATAGCACGATCCATGCACTTGTGTAAGTGCTTATAAAGTGCAATTGTGTAGGATTCAGTAGTCGTAACTGTATTGTCCATCTGCATGGGTGTCATGAAGTTCACCACTTCTGTCTTAAGAAGCATGAAGTTGGCTTTGGAGAAATTTTTTACCGTGGTTTCCTTAATGGGGTGGTGGGGGCAGGATGTGGATATCTAAGGTAATTAGCTTATGGTCTGATTGGACCAATGAGGCATTGACTTCAGGTGTGGAACACCGGTCACTCATGTTGGTAATGACTAGATCTAGGATATTGTTGCCCCTGGTGGGGTGTGGATAAGTTGATCCAGGGCATTGGAGTTTATGAATTCCAGAAAGCTTTGAGTGAAGGAGTTGGCCCATGAGTAGTTTTCCCAGTTAATGGTGGGGTAGTTGAAATCGCCCATTATTAAGGTGCTTGGTTGAACCCTAATATTTTCCAGTACATCAAGAAAAGAGGAGTGGGAATCCTGGGGCATGGTGGGGGATCTGTAGCAAGCTACAATTTGGATTGCAGTTTTGCCCAGAGTTAGTTGCACTTGGATAACTTTGGCTGCATTATGCTGAGCAACTAGCCTGGAGGTGTGGATATCCTTAATGAATATGGACACACCTCTGCCTTTCGTGTTCCGGTCCAGGTTACATGGCCGAAAAGTGTGGTATGAGTTATAGCCTGGTAGTACAGGGGTTCTCTCTGGAGCCTTGAACCAGGTCTCAGTCACTGCACAGATATCGATATTCTCCATTTTAAGGAGTGCCTCGAGTGGGTGCATTTTGAGATTTAGACTTCTAGCATTGAGTAGCATCACCCTCAGTTTTTGCTTGCCTGTTCCTGTTACCGTGGTGAATTTGTCATTTGAACCTTGCCTAAAAAAGGCACTATAGGGGTGGCAAGAACCTTAGCCAGTATCCAGAATCCCAGGGGTGACAGGTGCAGGCCATCTCTGGCAAAGCATAGTGGTCTGTCGACCATGTAATCCCATGTATTCAGCTAAAAGATATCATTTGAGGGGGGTCTTGTGGATGGATTGGGGAGGGAAGGTGGTTTGAGCTGGCTTGTACTGTTCATATACAAAAGGATTTGTAATCTACAGTAATGTTGTTACCTGAGATGTTAGGAATATGATTATGTGCATGAGAGGGATTTGTGAATTGTCCAGTCAATTGTTTAGTTCCTTCCAGAAGTGTTTTGTATTGTTTTGGCAGACAATTAACTTATTTCTTAAGCAGGCAGATTTGTCTGAGTTAGTGGCAATCCTAGTTTTCTTTTTAGACAGAAAGATAAGTTTGGTGTAATCGGATGTCTGGAATGTTTTGTTTCCAGGGCAGTGATGTCATCCAGATTGGTGTTACTTAGAAATAATGGATTTTCCAAGAGTGTGGAGTCCCTCCTCTAATGTCACATCTCACAACACCTCTGGTCAGTCCTTTATTCCTCTGTAGTCAATAACTTGCCAGGCATAATGGCTTGATAAAATCAAACAACAGCCACAGATAAAATAAACAAACTTTTATTGCACTCTAGTGCCTAGGCCTTTATTAGGAGTTGGTAGTTTTCTATAATGGTTTGTGATGCCCCAGTATTGGCCCAGTAATCAAGGCACCTCAATCATCACAACTGGCAACAGTGGAGGATGTACACACTGGGAGGATGACAAGTACACACACAGTAAAGTGCAATTTCCCTTAAGAGCACACAGAGACCATAGTCAGTCTGGGGCTGCTTTCTCCCTCTTTCTCCAGATCCCCAATAAGACTCCTCCTCACTGGCACAGCTATCGAGTTGAGATCTCAGCTGAGTGGCCAAGCCAAGATCTCCAGAACCCTCTCTATCCAACCTGTGCTTCGTGTCCCTGCCCAAGTAGCTGACACTCACACTCTTTGTGATTTGATTTATACACACACACACACACACACACACACACACACACACACACACACACACACACACACACACACACACACACACACACACACACACACACACACACACACACACCTGGGAAAGACTGGCGCAAGTTTACTAGCTATGCCCCCTTTGGCCCAGACTATAAGGTAGCTTTCACTGTCACTGGCCACTACTTATCTGTTACTTTAAAGCCCTCAGCAAAGGGTGTCCAATCTTGTTGTGTAATGTTACTATTAATTCAAATGGTAGTTTGACCAAGAGCAAGGCTATTAAAAGTGGCCGGCACAGTGTCAACAAATAGATATGCAAGTACACTAAGAGCTTAAAATACAGCTTATAAATATCAGTCACAATGATGGGTTTAAATACATTTAATAATAAATAATAAAAGAACAAGAAAATATTCAGTAAACAATCACAGTGACTTCAGAGTTCAAAATCACAGGAAATATTTAAAACAAAATTGCAGGACAGTCTCAAATAAATAAAGAAAAACATCTAAATTAAGCTCAGCTATTTCCTGACAATATTTAAAAAACATTACTGTACCCTAGAAACTTACTATTACAGCAAGGCAAATTTGTGGTGAGTGGGTCTGCGGGCTGATGCTGTGAGGTCAGAGACAAACTACAAAATGCCCAGTGTCTCTCAGAGAGTTCCTAAATTACTATCTCAAATATTGCAGCTGTGACACTTGCAGCACAAAATCACTTCTTGTTATCTAACTATCCCAGGTGAAAACCATTGATGCAGCTGTAGCATTTAGCATCTATCTGTGAAAACACATAGACCTTAGATTATTTGACAAATGGTTCATAGGTTCATATGTGTGTACTAAGCTAATGGCTCTGGAGCCTTTACAAGCCTAGCCCATAGGATTACCCTGGCATCGTGCCAGCCGACCTTAGTTTCCAGTGCCTCCATCGAGTAGAGCCACTGGAGTGATCCCAGGGTGAATTTTCTATTTTCCATCCACTTATCAAGATTTCTCTTGAAGAGGGCCAGTGAGGTGCTCTGTTTGACATGTATGGGAAGTCTATTCCATAGCATGGGCAGCCTCTGGGTTATAAACCTGTCCCTCCAGTACGTTTTGTTGATTGTGGTACTGAGTTTGAGGTCTCTGTCGTGTGTGGTGTGGAGGGATTGAGATTTCTTTAGATGTAGTATTTCTAACAGAGCTGGGTCAGACATGGCTTCGTAAGTCAAGCAGAGATCGCCTCTAAGTAGGCAATATGAGACAGAGAATAGTTGGAGTTTTTTTAGTCTGTCCATATAGGACAAATGTTTAAGGCCTAGGGATCCTCTTTGTGAGGTACTTTTGTGGCCTCTCTAGTTGTTTCCTGTGTCTAGTGAGGTACATACCAAATGGGGCATTGTACTCGATGATTGTCCTAATGAGGGAAGAGTAAAGGGAGACAATGACCTCTTTCTTCCTGGATGCAAAACCCTTAGTAATGAGATGTGCCACATAGAAGGACTTTCTGACCACAGTGGCAATGTGGTGATCAAATGAGTGGTTGCTGTCAACCTGTGTTCCCAGATCTCTTATAACGCCTTCTGTGTTCAGTGGACTATCATCGATGTGGTAGTTTATGGGAACTGTTTTTTTCCCAAAGGGGATGACGACACATTTTTTTGCATTGAGCTTAAGGCCATGGTTCTGACATCAGTCGTTGGTCTCAGTGAGGCCTTTCTGTAGGATGTCAACATCACTTGGGGATGCTGAAAGCTCCCAACTTGCAATTGTCTGTGAACTTTGTTAGCCAGAGTCTCTTTGTGTTGCACTGCACTTCTGAGAAGTAGATACCAAACAGGAGAGGACTCAGGACTGATACCTGTGGGACTCCACTTGTGACTGGTCAGCAGTCTGAATTAGAGTCAGCTACTTTCACACTGTGGGTTCTATCTGTGAGCCAGTTTGCAACCTACCTAGTGATATAGAGGTTGATGCCTAGCTTAGTGAGTTTTTCTATGATTCCTGAGTGGGGAATGGTATCAAAGGCCTTGGCCAGATCAAGATAGGGTGTATGAACCATCTTGCCTTCATCCACAGCTCTGGTGACTGACTCAAGGAAGTTGACCAAGTTGAGCAGGCATGATATACCCTTCACAAAACCATACTCTGTGGGATCCAGAGTTTGGAGATTCCTTATATCCTTGTTTATTAGGTTCATGATGATACGTTCCATACCTTTGCATATCAGACTTGTCAGGCTAATCGGGTGATAGTTCCCAGGGTCTGTAGTTGCTCTTCCTTTGTGGAGAGGGATGACTATAGCAGTGCACCATTCAGTAGGGACAAAGCCTGAGGTGAGGGTGTGATTAAACAGGGCACATGGGTAACGTACCAGTTCACTCTGTAGTTCATGTAGAACACAGCCTGGGTTATTGTCAGGTTCCATAGAAGCTGTATTCTTGGCATTGGGTGGTGTGTTATAACCTGTGCATCAGTAGTACTGGGTGCCTGGCAATCTACTGGTATTGTGATTGGTCCTTCAGGGGGGTAAAGTAGGCACTGACATTTTTAAAATAAAAAAAAAAAATTGTGAGCACATGCTCAGTTAAGCACAAAAGGAATGTATTAAACCCAGACTTAAGATAGCCAAAAGGCAAGTGCTAATAGACCAGCCCAATGTGGAATATTGGCATACAAAGCACTGACTTCTAAGGTGCACAGTATACAAACCTTTTCCAACTGTATATTGTTTATGATGTTCAAAAAATTGCATAGTGTTTAGAACCTCTAATTTTGTACCTCCTATGAACACAAATGTGACTATTTTTCAAAATTTGGTGCTGAAAGAGTTACATTTTACGAACACCAAAAATGTATAACATTTTCATGATAATATTACTAGGGATGAACACATGGCCCTATGTACTCTGAGTCAGAATAGGGAGATAGTTATTAACCAGGCAGACAAAGGGGGAGCCATAGTAATCTGGGATTGACACATATATCATAATGAAGCAATTTGTCAACTTTCAGATCAAAAATATTATCAATGTATGGATTTGGATCCTACAAATATGGGATTGCACATATATCATAATGAAGCCATTTGTCAACTTTCAGATCAAAAATATTATCAATGTATGGATTTGGATCCTACAAGTATTTTTAAAGCTGAAATTGACAATTTTTTTACTTTGGCTTGTGAAGAAGGCATCATATCCAAGCATGACAAATACCATCTTACGGTAGTGAATCCTGCAAAATAGATTTTTTATATGCTACCCAAAATACATAAAAACTATGAAAAACCTCTGGGTAGACATATAGTGTCAGGGTGAGGCTCCTTAACAGAACCATTATCTGAATATTTGATGAAATATTTGAAACCATTGTTGACATGTTAGAGCATGGATACAGGACTCTACACATTTTTTGAACATCATAAACAGTATACAGCTGGAAAAGGGTTGGATATTACGCACCTTAGATGTCAGTACTTTGTATATAAATATTGCACATTGGGCTGGTCTATTAGCACTTGACTTTTGGCTATCTCAAGTCCCCCTTTATCCACCTGGGTTTAATACATTCCTTTTGTGCTTAACTGAGCATGTGCTCAACAAAAATATTTTTTATTTTGACAGTGTCTGCTATTTACAACTTAAGGATACTGCGATGGAAGTATCTTTCACTCCCATTTATGCAGACTTATCTAAAGGCTATTTTGAACATCTTTTAATCAACTATATGAACCCTAATCTATTTTTAGGGGAAATAGATATCTGATGCCATTATTTGGACAATTGTTGGCTAATTTGGAGGCCAAATGAGCATTATTTAATGGAGCTTGTTGAATATCTCAATGAAAAAAAATGGAGAATCCAGTTTACATTTAATTATCATCGGAAAAGGGTAACTTTCTTAGATGTAGAGGTTGAAGTACTAGAAGATGATACATTAAGTAGTAATGTTTATCAGAAATATCCCCAGTCTAATAATTTGCTTTATGCCACCAGTTGCCACCCCTCACATATCATTAAGAACATTCCTAAGTCTCAGTTTTTGAGACTAAAAAGAATATGTTCTACTATGGAAAGTTATCAAGTTCAAACAGGTGATATGGCTCATAGAGTTTATGATCGAGGTTACAAGAAATATGATGTTGATACAGCTATGAAGAGGGTTCACGAAGTTAACAGATAAGAAACTCTTGTATATAAAAATAAAAATTCTAGATCTGACTCCCAATTCAGATTCATCATGGAATTTGGGGGCAATACCAGACAGTTAGAAGAGATTATACATAAATATTATGACATTTTATACATGGAGGAGAGATTATCTCAGCATTTGCTACTAGATGTAGGTTTGGATATAGAAAGGGAAAACATTTGGGGGGTTGGTTTAACCATTACAAAAAGGGTAAATAGCACATAAAAGTTTGCAAACCACCTTATTAGGTGGCCCAGTAATGGATAGTTTCTCATGTGGACACTGCAGATTCTGCAGTATGGTCCCGAAACCAAATTCACTCACGTCCTTCAATTGTCCTAAAGTTTATGATATAAAAGTTTTTGGAAATTGTAGTAGTGACTGAGTGATTTATTTGGTTACCTGTACTTGCCTTGCCTTTTATGTTGGGCAAACTTCTCGCCCTTTTAAACTCAGAATATCAGAACACACGAGTAGCAATAAATGTCATAGAAACAGAAATGCTTTATATAAACATCAGGTTTTACATCCCCCTGCAAGGTTTAGATTTACAGTGATAGATAAATTATATAAACCAAGCACTTCTTCAGAAATTTACACTCGCTTTTGGATTATAAAGAAAAAAATGTGGATAATAACATTAGGTGGCCTATTTTCTCCAGGACTCAATGAACAATTGTGATTGGATAATTGTCTGTGCACTATTTAATTGTAAGGTGTGTGTGTGTGTGTGTGTGTGTGTGTGTGTGTGTGTGTGTGTGTGTGTGTGTGTGTGCAGATATATATATATATATATATATATATATATATATATATATATATATATATATATATATATATATAAAATGATTGTTAATTGAA